>NC_041806.1:25921642-26035464 GCF_900964775.1 Scleropages formosus | reverse complement strand
CATATCTCTGCGATAAAGAGAATTTTTAAGTTAAATAAATGAAGACAAAGTGCAAAAATTCATAACTTGAAACATTGTCACATAAGGATCCAGCGTTCAAAAAACAACACATGAAATACATGCAGGTAATACTCCAGCTCCTCCTCTCCTTTCCTCACGGAGCTACACACATTTTCATTCACAACTCAACCTCTCCAAAACAGAAAGATCTTATTTGTGACTACTCATGTAATGTACAGCGGTGTATACCGGGGTATGTGACAAACTGATTATACCCAGTAATAACATGTCTGCATCCAAATCTCTCCTTCTTTTGGGGTAATCACTGTTGTATTGTACTTGGAGATGTAAGTCACTTTAGAGAAAAGCATCTGCTGAAGGAATAAATATACATTTAAATGTTTTCTCTTGGTTTTCATTTTAGCGAATTTTATGTTACAATAAAAAAAATTTTAACTGTGTCAATGTGTGTTTGTTCAACAGTATAGAAGGTAGTTAATTAACATGTTTGCATATTATATTAGTAAGAATTTACTTATTTTAGTAAATCAAATTCAGAAGAATACTGTAATTTCAAGAGAAGCATCTTCTAAATGAATAAATGTAAAATGTTGCAATTACTGTAAATAGACTAATTTTTTTTTCCACTCTTTTCATTGCTTTTCAATAATTGTGTCCTCATTGTGCGTTTTGCTTGGTTGGTTGGTCATTGTGATTTGTTCTATGATGAAATTCATTAGCAGCACCATTGCTGGGGGAAATTTCTTATTGCCAGCTCCCTCGTTTCCATAGTATTGATTATTAATAAAAAGTGATTCTTAGTCTGGTTTTACTATCAGACATGAGCTGAAATTTTGTTTTCCTAAATCATATGCAATCAAAAATCCACCAAAAAAGATCCTTGAATATTTAGAAGATATTCCTGGCATGATTACAGCTCCTGACTTTCAGGAGCTCCTCACAGTCATCATTTTTCCACAATCAGCTTCATACAACACCGTTGCTTTTGCTTTTCTGTCCACTTGCACTGCTCACTCCTCCATTCTCCAGTGCTAAGCAAAGAAATACCTGAGCATATCTGAAATAATTGTTGTGAACTTACAAATTCACTGAAATCACAAAGCAGTACTGATTCTGTTTTTTTTTTTTAAATTGTATTTTTAATTGATGCACCCACAATGTTCAGAAATGCACTTTCCCGACCACATACAGACTTGCACAATGAAAATATAAAATTAGACCTGACCGGCCCACACCTGTGCACTTGATGACATTTACCTTTATGAAACATGCTAACATGACGTGCTTTCTACTGAATAGAATTATAGCTGCCTGATATCCAAGGACTGGGAAAGCACACAAAAAAAAAAAAAAAAAAAAAAAATTAGCACTCGCAGATGCTGTTACACTGCCTCCCAAACACGTGTCTAGTTCCGATAAACAGAAATGTAGCCGTCAAGCTCCCAACTGTCTATTTAAACCCTGGTTCAAAAGCTCTTTTCATTAAACTTTTACTGGGAAAAGTAATAGGAAAAATTGCAAATAGTTATTCCTTCAGCCTTAAAAGTGATTTGCCATGCAATTCACAATTTGTCAAGAAAAGTTACTATGTTTTATTCTTAATATATTTCTAACCATCGGTTATCTCAACAAGTTGGACTAACTAATCAAACTAAAGAAAGAGAGGCAGAGCTGTCATTGCACACAAATTTGTATTTGTTGATGATTCAAAACCATTTCATATATTTTTTTTAAATTCAATTTTAGATGGGTCATTATATATTGATATTGCTAAATATATTTTCAGAGGTTAAAATCAATGGACATAATATGCTGTTTTGTAATATTACTTATGTAATAATCTTAAAAGTCTTGCCTTCAAAAATAAAGGAAAATTATCTGAAGAGCTCTACAGCGTGGATCAGTAAATCTTTGAAAGAGACCTTGAAAATGATGAAGCAATTTTCTACAAATTTACGAGAGGAGAGTTTCAGAAGATAATAAATCAGCCTACTGTAAAATTCGTTCTATACTTAAAAGGAAAAATGAATTAACCAAAGACTTTTAGAGAAGCAAATTGCTGAGCATGTTAAATCAACCCTAAAAGTGTATTAAAATAATAATAAAAACAAGAGTTAAAAATCAAAATCTTGCCAAACTCAGAAGCTTTCAAAAAGTAAAAATCTTTCTGGAGTATTTTGGGAAGGTTTGCTGTTTAGATACATTTAATACTGAAATAGCAAAATCATAGACAGCATACAGATCATATGCCCAAATTAAATGCATTATAAAAAGAAATAGTCCAAAAAAGAAGAAATTGAAAAGCTTAATATGCTGAAAAAATTATAGCACTTTCAGAAATCCTCAGAGGACTTAAAGGAAATTATATTATGGGCTTTGATATTTGGAAGTCTTTTCATTAAACCGGCAGGCTGTCAAGCAGTAGTCAGATGCAAAATAGAGTAATGCATCCAGTTTGAGAGACTTCAGATCTTAGAGAGAGCAGACTGGGGACCAGTGTTCCAGACCTCAGGAATGAGAGTCTAGCTCTAGTAAATGAAGGCTATACTTGGAACGGAGACATCTGGTTAATTATAGTAGATTTTGCAGAAATGATTTGGACAAGATATTATACTGTATATACTGTTACATACCGGACTTTCTCAATAAAGTTTAATACCCACTCTATGGCCATCTATCCATATGATTGGGAGAGGAATTTTTTATAATAATAATAATAAAAAAAAATCACTGCAGCATCTTTTCAGGTCATTGGCCTGGGGATAATAGTACGGCGAATCCATAAAAATCTTCTAATGTAGTTGATGAAGAATGAAAATAGTTTGGTTGAGATTAACAAGAGGAAAATTGCACATTATCTTGGACAATGTCCGAATCCTTTCCCATTTTTATTTCTAGCAATGCAGTACAAGCAGTAGGGCTTCAGGCAAAGAGAACGATTTTATGATCAAGAACAATAACTACTGTTTGTTGTTTGTGTTTTTCATGAGTTGTGATCTGTGTTTAGTTAAAAAATGAAAATGTCAGTGTTACTTCACTCTCTGTGACCATCTCTGTAAAGCTGGCTCTCTTGCAATGGTAGAAAAAACTGAAAAATCTTTAATGTTTTGTCAGTGTTTACCTGCGATTGTACACCAGGAAAGGACATTTGTGCTATGTGTGCTTTTAACATAACAGAAAATACAGTTCTCAAAATGTGCTATCATGCAGCCCCTTGTAACAGTGCCGAGATCCCAAAAGTTTGTTTTTTTCCGATGCGCGGCAGCTTCACGGAGCTTGAAATCTTGATTCAGTTTTTATAAATGAAGGCTCTGGAATAAAACACAAGGATGAAGACTTTACCATGTTTACATTACCTGGGAAATTATGAAATGATAACTTGACATTTTCTGTTACACACAGAATCTCTTGGTACACAGGTTCTCTTTGAGACCTTTTCTCGTGGTAACTGTTTACATTTTAAAGTACCCATACGGTTTCCTTACAGTTAAATAAAGGCACAGCTAAAAAAATTTATGGTAGCCATATTTACAACCTATCCATCCATCATCAACAACCGCTTGTCCCGAGCAGGGTTGCTGCAAGCCAGAGCCTTACCTGGCAACACGGGGCACAAGGCTGAAGGGGAAGGGGACACACCCAGGATGGGACACCAGTCTGTCACAAAGCACCCCAAGCAGGCTTGAGCCCCAGACCCACCACACCGCAGGCACCGACTGAACCTGCCGAACCTGCTGCGCCCCCCTTTATATTTACAGTTTCTTTATAAAAATGGTTATGTGCCCACAGGACGGACAAAACCTTTAAACTGCCCTGATGATCCAGGACTCAATACCCTCCTGCCTCTTGGCAACTCCTTGCGAGACAGTTTCCCATCTGGATGTTAGCATTGTTCACGTTATATAAGTGCTGTAACGGCAGAGAACGAGCACAGCTGCTGATGAGACAAAAGAAGAGAATTTTGACTGCCGTGGAGCTATAAGTCAACATATTTGTCAGGACTCATTTAGAGGACATGAAAAAACATGAGAAATCAACAGATTTACATTTAAACATATTCAACTGGTAATTTATTACTGCACTGTAATACACATTATACAGAGGTGTCATTTTCAATTTAGGCATCTGTTGCAGCCGCAAAAAAGCTCAGAGTGGTAGAAGTTTTTCACCTGCCGCAGTTCTCCCATTTTCAAAGACAGGAAATATCTCAGGGGGTGCGGTGGCCCAGTGGGTTGGACCGGGTCCTGCTCTGCGGGGGGTCGGGGGGTTCGAGTCCTGCTTGGGCTGCCTTGCGATGGCCTGGTGTCCTGTCCTGGGTGTGTCCCCTCCCCCTCCAGCCTTATGCCCTGGGTTGCTGGGTTAGGCTCCGGTTCCCTGAGACCCCATATAGGACAAGCGGTTCAGAAAGTGTGTGTGAGAAATTTCTTTTCTTTGCTCTTTCTGTTCACTACTCATTGAATAAATAAGTTGTTGCAGTCTTTGTGGGCAAACCCTGCACCCACTTACATGGGAAATTGTACTAGAGGAATGGTGACAAAGAGTTGACAAAAAAAAAGTAGAACTGCAAGAACCACGACTAAAAAGGGTATTTTGGTTTTGTTCAAATATATTGTAACGACACGCGTTACTGTAAGGTTCACCGGGAAAGGGTCTATTGTAAATAGTTGCATTATGGGAAAAATTAGTAAAGTAAGTGTGCAACCAATGGTGGGAATTCCAGGGAATATAATGAGGTGACTGTGTTTGGCAGTGTGTGAAAAAAAGCCTGGGGGTGCTAACAGGCTGGGAAGACTGCCTTGAGGCGCAGGTCCTTGAGGAAATGGGGTCCTTGGACTGAAAGCATTATTTTTCTGTGTGCTAGTGTTCAAAATGAACGCTGCTGTATGTCCTTCTTCACCGCCTCCAAACCCAGAGCACCGTGTGCTGCAATTTTGTATGTATCCTTGGATTAATAGAACTAATCATTTGTAACATAATCCTAACATGGAATTAACCTGTGAAAAGAAACAATAATAGAAATAACTTTCTAAAATTAATTCATGTCTTCTTTTTATTTTGTACCCTTAAGAAACTGCACTGCATCACATTCTGTACATGATGAAAATGAACCTGGAAATGAATGAAAATGGGTGCTAGCTCAGGAACAAGTCTGAGCAAAACATAAGAGTATAGGTGAGAACTTCTTAGTCCTTTGTACACCACTGATCCCTTTCAGAACCTGACAAAGGCTAAGGACCCTCTCCTAAAAATATCTATAAACAAATTCAAAAACAATATTGCACTCAGTTTATAAAAAGTAACTTGATAACCTTCACACAGAGTTCTGCCACATATGATATTCAAGATACACAGGACAAAATGGTACACCCCATGCGTATTACACATGGACCCAGTCCAACCAACCTCCTCATGTTAGCCATAGAGAACAACCAACATTGCCAACATACATCTCCACAACTCAAGACCAAGAAGCTTAACTTCCTTCCCTACCCAAAACAACCACAGGGTACCAACTTGGGTATTTTATTGAGATTGTCAGGTGGGTGCCTCCCTTTGATGGTGTTTCATTGAATTAATCCCACGACACCTCTGGAAAGTTCAACAGTGCAGTCTGGCATCCCAGAACACCCCCCCCCACTACGTACATGTTACAGGCCCTTCACCCTCAACAAATATCACACCTCCACAAAATGAACTACCCCAATTAAACCACAGTTCCATACATAGCTTCAGATGCACCACCTTCACAAACTCAAACCATCATGCATTGCCTCCACACCTGCTAACAGAAAGTACAAAAACACCCCTCCACAAACTTAAACTACCCTAATTAAGAAGGCCACACTCCTTAATTACCACCAGCTGCCTGCCATTACTAGTCACCTGCTGCTAATTTTACCAATCACGACATGCCTCCTTCCTACCTGTAATCCCAACTAACCTACATTTCTCAACCACAACAATAACGCAGCTGATTTAGCCACAAACTCCTTGACACCTACGTCTACTGGTCTCACGTGAGCCTGCTACCCACGGTCTCTTGTCTCTGTCACCAGATCTGCATACTTAAACAATTTCCGCTCATATGCCTCCCCAATAACTGTGTAGAAAGTCAAAAGCTCCAAGATGCTTGGTGTGCACATGACGGAGGACCCCTCCTAGACTCTGAACACCACCTGCTTAGCCAACAAGGTCCAGCACCGTCTCCACTTCTTATGGAGGCTGAAAGGAGCTGAACTCCCCCCCCTCCCATCCTCAATACCTTCTACAGAGAGACGATAGAGAGTGTCTTCACCAGCTGTCTCACCGTGTGGTACGGGAACCGCACAGCTTCTGACCACAAGACCCTACAGCGAGTGGTAAGAACAGCTGAAAAGATCATCGGAGTTCCTCTTCCCACGATCGACTCCTCATATAAAAAGCGCTGCATCTGCAAGGCCACCAGCATTGTGGACGACCCCTCTCACCCCTCTCATGGACTCTTCGCCCTGTTGCCATCTGGCAGGAGGTGCAGGAGCATCCGTGCCACCACCAGCGGACTCCGCAACGGTTTTTCCCTGAGGCAGTCAGATTACTCAACACCCAGCTCCCTCCCAACGCTCACCTGGCACAGTGAAACAGCTAACCCAGCACTACACTACAGCGCAACTGCCTACAGCTCACAGCCATATCCGCGTCCACGTCCTGTCCTGTGTATTTATTGTCTTGCGCTATGTTCTGTGTTGCACCATGGCCTCCGAAGAAACGACATTTCGTTCCACTGTACACAAGCTGTACAGAGGAATGACAATAAAAACAACTTGAACTTGAACAATAGCATCCTTGGACAGCACTGTTAACTCCCCAGAGTACATGGTCCACTCGCACTCCAAATATGACACCATGTCTGGACGCAATGAAGTAACCACAATGACCTGTGGAACCTGGAGCTGTTTGCCCACATCAGCCAACAGCTTCCAATCCCATGCCTTACCCCACCTACCAGGGCACATCCGCTCTTGCACAGTGTTACTCTCTCCCCCGCACAAATCCACTTGATTTATCTATACTGCAAACAGACAAAGAATTCACCAATAGCCGCTTGTTCTCAAAAACATCTGCTAAACATCTAAGAACCTGATTATGATGCCAAGTATAACACCCCTGTGCCACGCTAACCCTTACACACTGACAAAATGTTCCTCAGCGTCGCCACACCGCTACACAACTTACAAGAACCATCACCACCTGCCCACTGCTTAATATTCTGTTGCGTTGGCAGCACATCATAAGTCACTCAAACAATGAACTTAATGCAACTGCAACTCCCCTGCATAGCCCACACATCTCGCCACCGCAGCTTCCTCCTCTCCACGCCTTCCCAGGTCACCCACTGACCCTGATTTACTAATGCGACCGCCTTCACACGCCTCGTCTCCTCTCCCTGCCCCGGACCTGCTTAACCCAGCTATTTGTCTGCTTCTGGGGCAGCATTCCACAACTGCCGCACACGGTCAGAGCCAAGCCCCGCCTTTCCCCTCTGCATGAGTCCAACCACGTCCAACAGCATCAGTGCCACTTTTATGCTGTGGACCACACTCTGGGGTACCATCCCTACCTGTCCTCATCGATGGCTCCACTTTTCTCATAAACCCATCTTTTCACTCTGCTAGAGTCAGCTCCAAACCCACTTTCATACACTTATACTCTCAACCAAACTTGTTATCGGCAGCTCCAGCATGCCCTTACCATATAACGCTAACTACTTAAACAGCGTGGCACCCCGAGCCACCTTCTTACCGCCTTACTAATAACCCGCTCGAGCTTCTCAACTTCCTGGACAGAAAGCTCACACACTGTGAGTTGCCATTTAGTACATGGCAACACCCCGAATTGCAGACACCACAACTTCAATTTCCCAAAGAGGGGGGACACATCAATACTCTTGATACCTTTAACAACCACCTCCCTTAGTGCCACAACCGGCTCCTTTCACCTAACATAAAATTATACCACCTACCCAGGGTTTTAACTGGTTTTTCTAGAATGGATGGAATCATCTCCTCATTAATACAAAACTTCTCTTGCACCACCTTCTCATCAATGATCGAGAGACTCCTCGATTTACTTGGCTTAACCTTCAACTTAGCCCACTTCAAGTTATCATGCAGCTTAGACAACAAACAACGAGTACAAGGAGCCGTAGCCGTAACTGTCGTCATATCGTCCATAAATGCTCTAAGGGAGGTAGCCTCTCACTGCCAATGACCCATTTGGAAGCCCTTATAATAACTTCCATTGCCATTGTGAAAGCCAATGGCGAAATTGTACGACCAGCCATGATTCCAACCTCCAACCGATAATACACACACACACACACAGAGAAGATTGAAACCGCCTGTCCCAAGCAGGGTCATGGCAAACCAAGCCTCATCTGACAACACAGGGTGCAAGGTTGGAGGGAGAGGGGACACACCCAGGATGAGATGCCAGTCCATCACAAGGCACCCCAAGCAGGACTCAAACCCCAGACCCAGCAGAGAGCAGCAACAGGCCAAAACCGCTGCACCACCATGCCCCCCTAACCAAATGATACTAGCACAACAATATTTCTATTTTTTTTAACTTTGTTTAGTTAGTGTTAGGGGGGTGGGGGGTTGGACGGGTCCTGCTCTCCGTGGGTCTGGGGTTCGAGTCCCGCTTGGGGTGCCTTGTGACGGACTAGCGTCCCGTCCTGGGTGTGTCCCCTCCCCCTCCAGCCTTACACCCTGAGTTCCCGGGTTAGGCTCCGGTTCCATGTGACCCCGTATGGGATGAGCGGTTCAGAAAGTGTGTGTGTATGTGTAGTTAGTGTTATTGTCAATGCAAACTTGTGCTTCACAAATCCCCCAAAGTCCAGGACTCCCAAGAGGCCTTGTAGAGCCACAGTTGAGAAGCCCAGGTAGAGATTATGTGAACCGAAGTGTAAGATAATAAAATATATTCGCATTTCTAAAGTAATAAACATTGAACTGCTGAACCGTAAAATAAAACAGTATTATACTGTACCTGTACACATGACATACTGTAACAAAGCATAGGTGGTTGCTTTGTGTGAAGCATGTCCTTTTGCTTTTATTGTAAGACCAAGTGTTTCTTCTTGATAGATTTGTTGGTTTGAAAGTGCAGCTTTATTTCTAGTGTTAATATCTGACAATATTTAAAATTAATGTTTGTTTACTGCATGTCCCTCTTCAACCTGTATTACCCTTACTTACTTCACATGTTACTGGGCATTGACATTACCATTTCAAATGGTGAAGCAAGTTACTCAAAATTTCTTTTTAGGTGTGTGAAATGAAACAAAAGTCAATGTAACAGACTCAGAGTCTATGCAACAGAACTTTTATTTTTAAAGAGACTTCCATTCAGGATAAAAGGTGAATACGGTTTTAGGCATATGTTTGAGTTAGTGCTTGGTGTACTTTCTATCTAGGCTCAGAGTGCTTGGCCCTGAGATGTTTACTGAACCAGTGGAAAGTCATTACAGTGTCATATTCATTGATAAACAAAGATTTAGAGTGAGACGGAATGTTTAAATGTAATGTATTTGCGCAAGATTTTATAGGGAGAGGTAGGAGTAGAAAGTTTAAGGTGGAATATGTGTCTCTTTAAAACAGCACAACTGCTTTACCTTTACCTCTAGCCAGCAGACCCACTTTGCTGCAGTTGAGGTGAGTCTTCGATTGCCAAAAGGATGGCGTTGTGCTTCCCCGTTGGGTATTAGAATGCAAGTGCTGAGTACTTGCAGTCAAATGGAACAGATGGGTATCAGGGAGTTCAAACAGCTTGTTAGGACACAGGTGAGGGAAGATACAGGATGGGGCTTTGGGCATTGCAGAAATGGGGCGGGAAGAACACAGCCAAGGTGATGGCAGTCGTTGTGGGCATGGTCCGAGATTGTAATCTGAAGAATCGTGGTGAAGGTCTGAGAAGCAGGGGTCTTGATCCAAAGGGGAGTGGCCCAAGGTAGTTATCCAAAGAATCGTGGTTGCGGTTCAAGAAGCAGGGTCTTGATCTGAAGAACGACAAACAGAGAGCAAGGAGGCAAAGAAAAGCATGAGGAAGGGCATGTGGCCTCAAACAAGATTCCACAACTTTTGTGTTTGAACCACACTCTTCCATAAACTGTTTTAATGAGACACAGGTATGCTGAGATTAGTTACAAGTTGCCATAGTAGTGCTCCCTGTGCTCACCGTGACTATTACCCTCAGGGGTAGTGACAGTCGGAGATGGAGGGATGAAAATCATAACAACGCTGTCAGTTTTGAAAAGTGGACTTGGTTGCACGTACAATGCCATAAACAGCGAGAGAAAACATTGATTTTTATGTATCATCTCTCTAGGGGTAAATGTAGCTTGATCGAATGCAATCTAGGTGTTATGCAGCAGACACCGTCCCAGCAGATTAGGCACATCTGCATGGAGTCAAGGGGACGTACAAAGGAAGCACCAACATCCAATCTAGTCACAGAGTTTTTATAGACAGCCTGCCTAACCTTCTCCTTCTCCACCGGCTTTGACCTGCATTCTGTTCCTTGACATGGCTTTCGGATTCGCCCCACGGAAAAGTTTACTACGCCAGCTTCAACTTGTGCTCTGTCCCTCACCCTGGATTTCAGATTCTCTCCACGGGAAAAGAGAACGACTTCGGCTACAACCCGGACCAAGGTCTCGACCACACCATTTAATCACGACCCCGCTCATACAAGCATTGCACCGATAATTTTCAACAAAATCCGCACCTGGCTCCGACCCCTCGCCAACCTGTGTCATGTGTGCGTGACACTAGACGAAAGTTCTGGTATATTGAGGGAAAATGGTGTTGAAACAACGCAATCCTTTCAAGAATAATAGGAGTTGTGAAGATTTTGGAACGAGGCACGAGGTGCAATTTTCAACAGTTATTAATTCGGAAAAAATACAACCCACTTTTAATTAACTTTTAATTGTGGATGCTTGAACATTTTTACAGCACCAAAGGAAAGCTATAAAGTGTACTGGGTAAAAAAAAATTATCCTGAATTGCCAGCCTGGTTAGGAAAATTTATCCTGAATTCAGAGAAGATATTCCAGGCATACACCATACATGAGTAAGTTTAATTACACTGGTTTCGTTACGGAAATGGTTGAACACTTCCATACCCTCCCGTACCATGAAAACAGCATGAATGGACTTCACCTCAAAGGCAGTCGCCCTCGCATTTTTATTCTATATGAGCATTTTACTGCCAAGTAATGCATGGGCTTGGATTTTTTTTTTTTTTATTTAGAACAGACAAATTGTAGAAAATACATAAATGAACACAATTAAAATAAACAAAATGGAAAAATGTAGCTTCTTTGAAAATGTATAAAATCATTTGCAACACAAGGAGTCAGCATATACAGTAATTCACAATGATTTACCCTTTTATACAACAGGGTAGTCTTAATAGTCTGCATTAATTCAGTATGTTAAAGACAAGGATACTATGTAGGAGCTGGAATTTGAGCCTGGGTATTTCAGTTGGAAAACAAAATCTATGAGCAACACATTACCCCATGTTACCCACTGGCCTGTTGATGATTGACAGCAGAGCTGAGATAGTGGTATCTGGTGACAACTGTGTATCATACATTAATCAGCGCTGATCATTGTTAATGGATAAGGCATTTAATGTTATAATTACGTTGTTCCTTAGCTGACCATTTCTTGAGCAGCATATTTTACTGGAGCAATTAAACTGGATCTCTCAGGGACTGAAACCAATACCTTCAAGTTAGTCCATAAATTAGTTGCTTATCTAATGATTTTATTCATGCAATTTGCAGTATTTGACCCATTTAAGCATCAGAGCATTTTATTTGGTATAAGTCCATGTCCTTAACTGCTACATGATCTGCTGCTGCATTGTCCATAATTTGCTTTATGCCTTTATCATTTATCATGTCTTTTTTTGAACCCCTCCCCATTAAATGGCACTATTTTTGCTCTCATATGAGACATAGTACCGACTGAGTTCACGTTGTAACTGCCGATCAATTTTCAGGAAAGAAGAAAAAAGATGGACTAAAAGTGAAATCAATGATTTCCAGTATCTTCCAGTATCTACATAGCCAGTTAAAGTCACACAGTTGTGAAGTCAGTTCCTAGCAATGCACAGTACACCCTGGATGGGGTGTAAGTCCATCACACAACACCCAAATGTGCTCACATTGATTCAAACTGTTACACACGGTGACTAATATTGTTTGGGAAAAAGTGGCTGAAGAACTAAAATGATAAAATATGTTGCGTGTTTCTTCCTTACCACCCAGTCACTTTCCCCTGTTTTGGCAGATGGCAAAGCACCTCATCAAAATGCAGAGAACATCAGTGCAGGGCGTACACCATGAAGGTAAATCCATCTCCTAATCCTGTGCAGAGCACTTCTCTTTTTCTTTTTGCATGTAAGGATGTGTTATGCTTTGCTTGCTTACAATAATTCCTCCAAAACTGATTACATTATTCTATTCAAATCATGGAGGTCTAAACTGAATTCTAAAACACTGATAAACCATAACTGGCTAAAGACTTTAAAAAAGGTGCGTTGTATATTTTACATTTTTTTTTTCTTCAAATAGGTGTAAATTTGAAAGGGAAATGTATTTTTCATGTCTGCCTTATGTATCCTATATTGTGCCAATAGGGCAAATTGTTTTGTGACAGCAATTAGTTGGAGTTATTGGGGTACATTCATTAATAACAGTTAATTGTCACAGTGTAAAGAATATAAATGGGCACAGTTTGTGCTTGGTTGGCTGCATGAAAGATATTTCCAGTTACACTTCACTACATTTTTCTCTTGTCCCAGACCTGAACATTTTCACTCCACTGAATCTTATCCACTTTCACTGACACCTTGCAGACAGAACCCTACATCTGATGGCTCGGGGATGATTGTTCTGTTATACAACTGATACCTCCACTATCCTGTGCATTGCTGCGGCAATACATTCTTCAACGTTTAAAATTCCGCCGCCCAAGATGATTTCAAAGAAATACTTTGAAAAGGTGTTAGTTTTATGCGCCTTTGATGCGATCACTGTCAACAGCAAGACACTGTTTTCCGTGTTAAATGTAGGATTTTAATTCAGATTAACGTTTGAAAACATATGTAAAAAATTCAAAAATATCAGTTATTTTTCTGGATTTTGGAGAATTTCCTTTGATTGCTGATATTGTGCTTTTTACATGCTGTCGGCGTAAGTTGCAGGACTTAGATTCCGTCTGTATATTTTAAAATGGAGACATTAGTGCTTTTTATTCTCCTGTCCGTGACAAACAGGCGACTTCTCACCCAAAAGACACCTTCCAGAAATGACACCATCCAGGAACAAAATGTTTATATCACTTTTGTGCAAATTGGAGGAAAAGCATCAGCTCAATTTACAAATGTAAATGTGAATATTTAAGGTAGACTATAAATTAGCTCGCCACTGGTGATTGTACGCTTTGTTTTTTTAAATTGAGTAGTTCCTTGGACAGCCGGTACTCCACAAATGCATTATCTGGGGAGTGTGCTACAATTTGTCAAAATAATATTTAATTCAGCTCAAATGGCATTTTACACACTCCGAAGATGGGACATTGTAGATATGAAAATCGAAATTCAGAAATGTTGACAAGGTATTGTCTGTGTGAAGCTAGAGAGGAGTACTCCGATGTGATCTCTTACCTGTACCTGGTATTTACAAGACTTAATTAACCGCTACACCCAAGCCAGGCCCCTTCGCTCGTCTACTTCTGCTCGCTTGGTGGTCCCGCGCACGAAGGTAAAGCTCGGAGGTTCTCGGTTCTGGCTCCGTTGCGGTGGAATGACCTTCCCCTGTCGCTCAGAACTGCGGAAACTCTGTCTACTTTCAAGAAGGGTCTGAAAACCCACCTTTTCCAGATCCACTTCGCCCAAAATCTCTCCAGCTCAATTACGGTGTAACTGTTCACACATCGTAACTCCATAAGCATCTCCAGATACAACCTTTATTCAGCCACTACTCTGGCATTGTACTTGCTTATTTGTGTATTTTATAATATTAAAAAATAAATAAAATAAAAAATTGGTGGGAGGGTATCAGGATTTGTCTATCCTCTGTTTTATGCACCTACTCGAACGATGAACCTCCACGCAGCAAGTGGTAGGTAACAAACTAGGTTTGCTTGAGACTTACATGTCTGCAGCTATGTCTCTTTCTCTTAATGTAATGCATAAATTGTACTTTTGCTGAGATGTACGTCACTTTGGACAAAAGCGTCTGCTAAATGAATACATGTAAATGTAAATGTAAGAACGCCGCACTGAGTCAGGCCTTACAGAAATAGCCAAGAGAAAGATCCTTAACCTAGAACTGCTCCCACGAGTCGCTTGACTTTTATCCAAAATGACAGAAAATAATACATAATACACGGTCGCTAACGATACAGAAGATTTCTCCGTGTTCTGCATTCGCTCAAGTGTTTGTTGCCAGCTCGAGATATTTACTATGATATGCGTGAACAAGTAAATCATTGCCCTACCACGGTGAATCACTAGAGAAAGAGCTAAAGTGGAAGTCCAGTAACAAAGTTGCAAATGACCTCGATTATACATGTGAAACACAACAAATGTAAAAATATGAACTGTAAAATTTAGCACAGAAAATGACTGATCCCAGTTTCAAGAACGTCAGGAAGGCAGAAAAGGACTGATACGCCGTATTTGATCTTGCAATAATTCAACGATATTCTAAAGGTTTTTTATTATAATGCTGACACTTTTAAGCAAAGTGACTTTCAGCATTTGACTTAGTGTCACCATTTGAACACTTTAAATGTAGTAGCTCATGGAAGCACTATGTCCAAGGGTCCTCTGCAGTGAGCAGTGAGCACCGGGGTTTGAACCAGCACTTAAGTCCATATCCCTACGTGAGAGTCGGCCAACGTCAATATAAAACTGCAGTAGTCCAGAAATACATATTTCACTTCACCTGTCCCTCTTTAGATCAAGGGTTGATTACTTTGGGATTATATTTAGGAGAAATAAATAATATTGCTTGGAAACAGAAACAGAAAAGCGTGCACTGAGATAACTGTCCCGATACCCTGATCTTCAGCTGTGCTGCAACAAGGAGCAGTTGAGTGAGCTAAATAGCAAGACATTAAAATGTTGCAATATATGCAAAACCGAGTGTGTAATTTGTTTATTTTTTATATGCTGCAAAAAAGGTCCATCTGTGTCATAAAGATTAATTAAAAAGCCTTTTTTATGAAGCACTCGATGTTTCAAAACACTAATCCGGAAATATCAAGGCGCCACAAGACCATGCAAGTGATAAAAAGGGAACGAGACCTAAGGCCAGTTTAAAGTGATTTAATATTGTATAATGATGATCAACTTAACAATTAAGAGCCTCATAAAACATGTTCTTCACACAGCTGTGCCCATACAGCAATTCACTATGACATCATTTACATTCAGCAGTCAATTCTAAATGTTATTTCTTTATTCAGCTTGAAAACTGTAATTAATGCTGTATAGGTTTAATGGAAAAATTAGGCCTTATCTTATTTTCCCATGAAAAACTGGACAATATAGAGGAACATGAGAGGCCCTGTGAGCTTTAACTTGTGTGTGTGATAAAGGAACTATGCAGCACCTGGACTAGCTCTCTGGAAATGGTCATTTCTATATTGGTAATGTAGTGGTTTGAGCTGCTCCTTTTCCACCCAAAGGCAGCAGGTTCGAATCCCACCTCCATCTGTAGCGCCCTTGAGCAAGCATGACAATAACAAGTGGAAGCCCAGTAATATTAACATTTTCAAACGAACGTGAAGGGACTTGACGCAGTGCCCGCCAGCTCTCTGTGGACTACTTTTTACCACATAGTGTGTTATAGTGTGTGAGTGACAGAGAGGGTGTTCCACTGATGTACCTGGGTGGTGCGAGAGGATGTGGGTTTCATCCCCACTCACTCTGTGGGTTTCTGGGTGCTCTTTCCTCCCACAGTCCAAAGACATGCTGCTCATGGTCACCCATAGTGTGTGAGTGACACAGAGAGTGTGTTCCACTGATGTGGATGAGTGACCCATTGTAAGTAGTGTATCTAGCAGTGTAAGTCACCTTGGTGAATAAGGTGTGTGGGCTGATAACACTAGAGTTCACTGGAAGTCACTTTTATTCATTTTATTCATTCATCCAATGTTTTTCTCTAGAGACTTAAAATATCAAGCTCCCTATAATTATTCACACATTTATACAGCTGGGTAATTTTCATTGTATTAGTCCATGGTAACTATCTTGCTCACGGATACTACAGCTCGGAATGGGATCTGAACCTGTCACCTACAGCCGAGGCGTGGGAGTCCACACTCGACATCCGAGTGAATCCGAGGCTTTGATTGAACCCACAACCCTGCAGCACCGGGGAACAGCTCTACCTGTGAGCAGGACACACACACACACACACACACACACACACACACACACACAGAGCAGTGACATGGCTACGTGGCCTTTTGCACTGAACGGTTTGATCGTTTCAGTCCGAAAATAATAGCTTCTTAAACTTTCTTTCACCTGCAAACTGCAGCGTGGGACAAGAAGTGTGTGCGGAGCAGTGTGACGCAGTGCAACTGAGCCTCAGCAAGGTGCTGCGATGTTCTGGGAGGCCAAAAAGAAGATTCTAGAATCCATCAGCAGTAGGACTGGTGCCTCTCTAAGACAAACGCGTACGTGTACGTGTGCCCTCTCCCTCCCATTTCACTTCCTCGACGACGTTCGGTTCTCGGTTCCATCTGTCAAGTCAGTGTTTAGCTCACTGCGGTAACACTGCGGTACAGTCAGGTAGTACCGTACCGTACAGGACTCGCCTTCGACCTGCTGACACTTCCGTGTAAAAACACAGCGGTGACCTCAACTTTTGTACCACACAGTCTCACAGCACCGTGTTTGGAAAGCGAGCTAAATATTCCGTACGAAGGCCGCAGAACTCGCTCGGGCTCCCGCCCTGTGGGAACATTACACTCAGTCAGTGTCGCTTCGGTACCTCAGAGGAGCCACTGACACGCGACGCTTATAATTCATAAATCATCCACGTGTACGTGCGCACATACGAAGTGAGACGAAGGGGTCCGGGGGGGGAGCGATGCCGCAACTTGTCGAAAGCCGGCTCGCGGTGAACTTTGTTTGTCAGCGGACGAATCCGTCGAGCGAAACTCGGTACAGAGAAAGAAAGAACAAGGTTTGGTAACGTCAGGTACCGTAGCGCGAGCGTTTAAAGGAAACCCCTCGCGCGTTCTGTGTGTCCCTGATTAAACGTGTCAGTTTATGGAGGAATTTTGGAGCGCTTTCAGCGCCGCAACGCGTTGCAATCATCAAGGCAGCCAAGCGCGCGCGCACACGTGAACACACACACACACACGCGCGCGCGCGCGCGCGCGCCCTTTCGCTAGAGCTGCGCACCTGCGCTTGGAACCGGTCGCGGGCTCCGCCGCTCCCGTCACGTGGTGCCGCCGTTAGCTCGCGGTGCGGTCTCGTGCGCTCTCTCGCCGTTTCCCGCCGCAAACTCGCGCTGCTGTGCAAGTGGCGAGTCGCGTGCGCACGCGATGCGCTCGGCGCGCGATCCGTCCCTTCTCTGACTTGTCCAAGTGTCGTGTTTTCCGCTGAAGGAGGACTAGTGAAGAATGCAGCTTCTCACCTGCACAACTTTTTTGGGATTTCTCCTTGGAACAGGTACGTGCCATGAACGCGTTGTGTGTGTGTGTTGAGGGGCGCGCAGGCCCGTGTGCGTGTGTGAGGAACCAGGAACGTGTGTGTTTCTGAGGCAGCTCTTCTTCTTGGGCCCTGCTGCTGTGTGCGGATACATAAAAGTGTTAACTTGAAGGACAAAGGAAACGGGTTGGACGCGATGTATTGGAGATAATTTTTGAACACGAACGAACGGCACGCACCTCAGCTATTTTTATTCTTCAGTTTCTTGCGTGTATCATCATGTATGTACATACACGCGACATCATGTATTACAGTGGACACGATCAACATGTTCCATCGCTCGCTGAATGTGGAAAGCAGGGAAAACATCTGTCACGGAGGAGAGCATCGAGCCGGAGGAAGCAGGCACTGTCATGGTAACGGCGGTGCGTACCGTGTGTGTTGGGCGTGTGTGGCGGGCTGCGAAAAATCACACCGCGGCGCGAAGTTCGCCTACGTTAAGAGCGCGTGCGTCGGCACGTGCCGCACACGCCCCGCGCGCCCGCAGCCGAAGGTGTTTCGCCTCGTTTTCCTACTTGTCGCGCGCTGGACGGAGCCGCTCCTCACACGGTGACATCATGTGTGTGGAAATCACGCGCAGAGAAGAAAACGATTCCTGCAAATGCGGCTCTGACACTTGGATGCAGTCCGAGGGTCCCGCGCACAATCTGTAACTAACTCTGTATAGAACTCAATATATAACTATGTATATAACTAACTGAATATAACTCAGTATAACTAACTATATAAGTAACTGTGTATAATTAATTATAGCTCAGTATATAACTAACTCTATGTAAGTAACTGTGTATAATTAATTATATAGCTCAGTATATAACTAAGTCTATATAAGAAGTAACTGTATCATATAATTAGTTTTATTATATATAGCTCAGTATATAACTCACTACATAACTGTCTATAACTCAGTATATAACTAAGTCTATATAAGAAGTAACTGTATCATATAATTAGTTTTATTATATATAGCTCAGTATATAACTCACTACATAACTGTCTATAACTCAGTATATAACTAACTGTCTGTATATAATACCTCCCTTATGAAAGCCAAATATTTCGCAGCGTTAGCAAAGTCTGTCTGTATGCAGCAATTTAAAAGGTGAAAAGAGCAGGAGGATCTTTACACTGAAGGCGACTTCTAATTAAATGATACGCTGCCCTTCATAAAGGAAAACAAATTACATATAATCATATTCATTATATATTGCTGAAGTGAAATGCAAAATTCACCTATTAATTCTCAGTTTATCCTTGAGGAAATGATTAGTTCCAGTCTCGGTATTTTATGATTTTATGACGACTCATGTCCCTGCTGACAGCACATGACTGGTGGTTGGATTTCTCTGTCACACTTTAAAACTCTCTCTGTCCTCACACAGCTTTTGTTCTTTATGGCTCACCTTTTTAAGAGAAAATGTAATTCAGTTTTTTCCCCCTCTCATTTTCACATTCGTTAAATAACCGGAGTATGGTAAAGCATTTGCTAATGAATAAACTACATTTTTTAATAATTGAAACAACAATAGTTGCCATCGAGAAAAGAATTTTCTGAAAAACAATTCTATATCGGTGCGAAAAGTATACTTCAGTGTAAATGTTATTACTAGGTACTTGTTTTTAAATTAAACTAATGTGAAAATTAACAAAAAACACGAGCACAATGAATTATTTGTGAATGTTTTCTCTTTTGATATTTTCAGTATTTTTTTTAAGGAAAAAAAGGTAATATTTAAATATTCTTTAAACAGCCAGTATTTACGTGTTGGTGAATGGTGAACATTGTCTGCATTTTGGTGGCCAGCAAGGACTTTGGATGTGTCACCTCTTCCTGGAAGCACTTCAGCATAACAGCTTTCACTGGAAGCTCAAAGATGCTTTGTCATTCAGAATGGCTCTCGTGAGGATTTTTATTTTTTTTTATTTTCAAGTCTCCAAATTACTGGTTTGATGGCGACAGCATCCAAAGTGCACTTAACTGTAGATTCAAATGTAGCATGCAACACACAAGGTGATGGATATGTTTAAAATGCACATTAATTTCTCTTATGCAGCCTGATTTGTTTTGCTTACAGCAATTCCCAGAGGTGTGTATAAGTAACTGATCGAGTGGAAAAGATCTACTTTGAAGCCCGAGGAGAAAAGAATGTGTGATTAGCGGTGCAAAAGAGCGGAGCAAATAAATGGTTCCTCTCGCTGAACTGTTTGCCAGGCATTGCCCTGCAGATCCAGTGCTACCAGTGTGAGGAGGTGAAGCACAATGACTGCTCCTCGCCCGAGTTCATCGTCAACTGCACGGTCAACGTGCAGGACATGTGCCAGAAGGAGGTGCTCGTGAAGGAGGATGGTAAGAGCTCCGCTTTCTGGGTTGTGCTCAAGGTCATGGTGTTGCTGGAGTGCAGATGCACATGGAAAAGAGAAGAGGTGCTTAGAAGGGGAAAAAAAAAAAAAAAAAGACATATACAAATGTATACTCTCTACCTCTGAGGTTGACGGACAGCCTGTCGTGTAGAGCATGCTGACCGAACGGCCGTATTACACCAGCGGACGGTACTGCGAGAGTAAGACGTGGTTTGCATCGACGTTTCTCCGTGCCTTGGTGAAATGTGCTGTTGTTTACTCCAAGTTGTACCGTGCTTTGGAGAAAAGCATCTCTTAAAGAAACAAATGTAAATGTGGACGAGTGAGATGGATATGGCTTATTTTACATGTGTATCTAAGAATATCTTGCAACAGGAAGTTACTCATTCTGCCTATTTATCTACTAAACATAGTGCTGATTGAAAACCGGCACTTTTAATAGGTTAAAAAAGCAGACTCTCTGTTTCTGTGTCGTCAGTGATGGTACTTGTTGTCATTTGCGCATTCGACACACCCGTGAGGCCTCGGGCCTTTTCAACCGCCAATTCCTTCTTGAAAATAAATGAACAATGTGAGTACTTTATAACACTGTTTTCAAGGTTCTGGCAGGATGTAAAATCTTCCCTTGTTAGTTCACTTTCTGGAAATCCACACTCGGCTTTCTTCGCAAACTGCGACGGCACCAAGAGATCATCGTCTGTACAGGAGTAACTACTTTTCTTGAGTGCTTAAATTCATGTTTAAACTACCTGGGTGAAATGCAGTGGATGGAAGTGCGTCTTAATTAGCTGAAATTGTCGATACGCTGAGAAACTTTAGGAGAGCTTTTCATTTACAGTATACAAGAAGAATAAAAATGGAAGTTTAGTTATTTCTGTAATGGTACCGTAATTTCCCTTGATTCAGTTGACCTCTCTCTATTAGAGTCTTTAGGGGAACACCTTACAGTATTTATTTAACTCAGAAATTGAATAATTTGGATGTATGAAAGCTGAATTAATTTTTTCCAGGTTTTGCCCTGTGAACCGGTTGTTTGAAGATCATCTACGGTTTTAATGAGTGCGCCATACAGCATGTACGGTGGAGAGACCACCGTCTTGATTTCATTTAATACTTTGTTGTTGAAATGCTGAGAAAATGTAGACCATATTTAAACTATGGTTTTGTGTAGGCTTTATCCACAAAACCATATTAAAGAAAAAAACACAAGAAGGGAGAAAATGTTTTTCACGCATGTTGTTTCATGATAGCTAACTTCCCTGAATCGAGGATTAGCCATCCACAGTCAGCGGTTTACCGGAATTCTGCTTTTTAAACGGAGATGTTTGCTGCACAGATACTTTGAATAATAATCATTCAGCATGACATGGCATAAAACCGGTAGACAGTCATACGTACTACTACAGCAAGTGGTAGGTAACAAACTAGGTTTGCTTGAGACTTTCATGTCTGCAGCTCTCTCTCTTTCTCTTAAGTAATGCATAAATTGTACTTTTGCTGAGATGTACGTTCCTTTGGACTAAAGCGTCTGCTAAATGTAGATGTAAATGTAAAACGCACTGTGGTATGGAAAGAAACTATATGGTAAGTGATTGTTTTGAAATACTTCCTGTCGGCCGCAAAGGCTTGAATAAAAGCGAGAGTGCTGGATAAAGACGAGAAATTTTAGTTAAATGAGCCTAATATTTCAGACATTTTTATTATTGCAGACATGACCAATTCGTGTGCTGAAATTCATAAAGTATAGTTTTTTTTACCGTATCTCAGGTATGAGGTATTGAAATAGTTGTAAATTATTCTTTATGCAAACCTGGTCGATGTGCCTTGTGTGATGTCTTGTGTTAATGTGTAGGTTTATTTGGAAGCACCATGCATTCTTTATTTATTCATTATATTTTCTTTTCTCTTGCATCCCTGTATGGGTGTCCTTCTTTTGTAATATGTCACTGTGTGGACAGAGGGGCTATGATGCAAAACAAATTTCCAGGAAACCTGACAATGAAGTTGAGCTGTATGGTATCGTGTTAACTGATATATTGAACTGCTGTTTGCTACAGTAGGATTTCATTGTGAGGGTGGAATGGTGATGCGGCAGGTAGCTCATAAACTCCGCGGTCTGATCTGATCCACGGACGTTCTTGCGTTTCTGTGGGTTTCCTCTGGGTGCTCTTGTTTTCTCCCCCAATTTAAAGACGTTTCAGATGAAGCGGGTAACTCTAAATTGCCCTTAGTGTGCGCTTGTGTTTTTCCTCTCACGGCCTCTCATGCTGTCAGGGTTTATCGCACTTTGTGCCCTGTGCTCCCCGGGATTGGCTCCACACTGCCTCAAAACTACCACTGGATGCAGCAGCTGCTGAAAATGCATGGATGGACTTTTTTTTTTTTCTGAACGATTCAAGGATTTAACCAAATGAAAACCTCTTTTAAAGCATTTAAATAAATTTTAAAGCTGAATTCTGGTTAAGTTTACCACACTGCACACAGTGTCTTACAGTGATTTTGGAGTTTTTTAGCCTTGAATGATTCAAGCAAGAATGGCTCTTCAATAAGTCAAATTTGCAAGGGTATGCTGAAGGGTTTTTTTTTTTTCTTTTTTTAGAGGGAAAGTAAGTGTATGTGAACAACATCATAAAGTGACAATCTGCCATTTATTAACCACAGCCACATCATTTTTAATCACGACCTGTTGTTCAATACACGTGACGACTCAAACGCATAATTACCTTTAGTGTTAATGGTAAAAGTATTTATGTTCCGAGCCCCAAAACTGACACGATTTATGCTCAAATATAATTAAATCCAATTGAATTCTCACAAAATGTTTAATAGTTAACTACGTATCTTGGTTTTCCTTTTCATTAATTACTCTGCAGTACTGTATGGTTTTTATTATTATTATAAATTAGTAGTAGTAGTATGTGTGGCTGTCTACCTGCATTCATTCAGCTCTTTCTGATTTACAACATACGTCACATGTGGATGCTCAGAAAAACATACATACATACATCCCTTTAATGCTTAAAAAAAAAACAAAGGACAACAGCAAAGACAAAAGAAAGTATGTTAACCATGCAAATAAATTTGTATTCACTGAGCAACGGCCGGGGTGTTGCAGCCCTTAGGCTGTGCAATTCAGTGTGAGCTCAACCCCAGCGTGGTGTGAGTGCGGTTCCAGTGGTTTCTTCCCGAAGATGTGTTTCACTGGTGGCTCTAAATTGCTGGTTGTGTGTGTGTGTGTTTCATTGCTCTGCTGTATAGATGTGTGAATTAATGTAGGGAGTTTACTGTAGTGTTATCTAATACTGTAAAGGTGTCAGCTAAATACTAATTAATAATCACTGTAATTCACTCGAGAGAAGCATACGTTAATAAGTAAATGTAAGTGTCTTGCACTGCTCAGTGGTCAAGAAGTGCACAAAATCCAAACTTGGTCCTTGGAAATGCAATCAAATGCCTTCTGAGTCAAAGTGGGGTATTAAATGAACCTCCTTGTAAAGTTGAATCCTTGTAACTCGGATTGTGCCTGTCTTGGGGATGACCGTATTCAACGGTCAAGGAGATCAAGATAAAGAAATGAAGACGCAGCAGCAAAATAAAATTTAAGACACAATAAGTCATGTTCCGGTAAATATTTTATGGCAAAACTCTGGAAATGGGTTTCAAACTATCCTGCAGTAACTCCTACGACTTAATCCTCTTCGTCCATTATATTGGTGCCTTTGGCTTGGTAGTCCATCAAAGTAGTCCATCCTTAATAGAATTTCCGGATTTTTTTTTTTTCTTTTTCTACGATGAAATAATTGACTGATACAATAAAACAGCTTACAACCATTCGCTATATTGAAACATCAATAAACTGATCAGCTGGTAGCGTAGTGGTTAGAGCTACTGCCTTTCAATTCAAAGGTTGCAGGTTTAGTCCCCACCTCTGGCTGTAGTACCCTTAGGCAAGGTACTTACCCGAAATTGTTCCAGTAAAATTATCCAGCTGTCTAAATGGGTAAATACCTTCACACTGTAAGTGCTTTGGAGAAAAGCGTCAGCTGAATAACTCAATGTAAGTGATGCCTTCATTCTTACCTGTGGGACTCTGTTCTTTCATGTTGGGCTGTATTTACACTGCCTGCTAAATACATGGACATTGATCATTCAAATAGTGTGTTCAGACATTTGTTTATAGCTGACTTTATTACATACCTTCTTTTGGGAGTCTAAGTATCTTTAACTACCATATGAACATTTCCTTACCAATCATCAGTGCTCAGGAAGGAAGAAGGAAGCAGGTTTATATAGGTTATGAGGAGACCCTTGATAGACAGCTGTGATTGGCAGAATGGTTTGCCACTGATCTTTATCTTTGCTGTTGACCTTTTTAGGCATCTGTATGTTTTGATCCCGTCCAGCCTGTGTGAGCTCTTTACCCTTAATTAGGTCGAGAACAGCATCGAAATCCATGTGCCAGAGAACCAGGCCTCAGAAACTCACTACCATCTCTACAGCTGGATGAGCAGAACCCTCACACTGTCCCAAAACGATAACCATTTTTTTCTCATGATGACTGATAAGGCTCAAAAATGATTTTTTGTACTTGAAACACGTATACCTATGAGGTGCAATATGTTAAATACACTATAAATACAGATACGTTTTCTCATTACCATTTGGATTTCTTTCCACCTAACATTGGTGCCGTGAGTCATCAACATGGACTTTCTACCTTGAGACTAGATATTTGGGGAGATGGTTCTCAAACATAGCAGACTATTGCTGGAGTCTCATTAAAGTTCCAGGACCCAGTTACAAACAAAAGAAAGAGGTTTTTTTTTTTTTTTTTTTTTTTTAAATGTTTTTAGGGTTTTTAAATTTTTTTTATGTCTAAAATATTTTATGACAGGCATTTTTCAATCATTTTTCATGTCCGGCATGTTTGAATTAATCAAAGGACATGTTTAGATGTCTTTGGCATTGGTAGATGATGTATAAAGATGGTATTTTTTAGTAATTTTTTTTGATAAAAAAATAAAATTGTCATACTTGAAGAAAATGGTATGTGATAAACACTTTAGGGTTCGTTTTTGAATTCAGGGTATGTGATTGAGTGAAAAGTAACTGTTTTTGTTTAAAAGTATGAATTAGTTGATCAGTGATTAAAGTTGATCAGGGGTTAAAGCACTTCTGAGTGCAGACAGGCCTACGCAGGATTGCAGACCACGTATGAGATGGGTTTGATCTGTTCTGTGAGGAGCCTAAAGGTACAAAGGTGTAAAAGTAGTAGCATGGCGGGGCTGTCTGCATCAGAAAGGAGCACGGTATCATTAGCGACTTAACAGGTTAATAGAGTTCCAGAGCTGCGGTGACAGTGTAAATCCAACAGACGTTCATCTATGGCTGTTGAACAAGGAGCGGAGGAGGAGATGGCGTGTGCCTGGGATACCATAAATAAACAGCCGAGGAGTTTTAAATGTCTCGCTGTATATCTGAAGGTAGAGTACTGTGCAAGTCTTAGGAACTGGATGTTTCACAAAATATTTGTTTTTGACGGTTATTTAATGTCTTCTGCTTTAGTGTCAATGGAAAGAGCATATTCTAGATTTCCAAGCATTCCTTTTGCCAAAGGCTACAGTATTACAGTAAGGGTTTTGTGTGTCGTCAAAGAAAGAAAGTACACACCACACACACACACACACACACACACACACACACACACAGTCTGAAACCGCTTATCCCCAGCAGGGTCGCGGGGAGCGGAGCCTAACCCGGCAACACTGGGCGCAAGGCTGGAGGGGGAGGGACACACCAGGACGGGATGCCAGTCCATCGCAAGGCACCCCAAACGGGACTCGACCCCCAGATCCCGCCAGAGAGCGGGACCCGGGCAAACCCGCCGCGACCCTGCTCGGGACAAGCGGTTGTTGACGATGGATGGTTACTAAGCTTTGTAGGAAGTTTATTAATTAAGAGCATCAGTTTTGGAAGCATTCTCACTTTACAGCTTTTTTCCCCCAAGTGCCTAAACTTTTGCACAGTACTGTAAATATGTGTGGGTGAGTGTGTGTGTGTGTGTGTTTTATATATATATATATATATATATATATATATATATATATATATATATATATATATTATATAGGGGGGTGCGGTGGTGCGGTGGTTGGACTGCAGTCCTGCTCTCCGGTGGGTCTGGGGTCGAGTCCCGCTTGGGGTGCCTTGCGATGGACTGGCGTCCCGTCCTGGGTGTGTCCCCTCCCCCTCCGGCCTACGCCCTGTGTTGCGGGTTAGGCTCCGGTTCCCCGTGACCCCGTATGGGACAAGCGGTTCTGAAAATGTGTGTGTGTGTGTGTGTATATATATATATACACACACACACATATACACACTGTATATACACACACATTTTGTGGCAACTATGATGTAGGAAATTGTTTCCAATGAAAATTCATTTGGAATTTGAACAACTGGAAACATTTGAATAGTTTGTATGCTCAGGTCCCTTGTAATGGGACCGGTAACAGTTTATAAAATATATAACCTTTTTTAATACAATGGGCTTATGATCCAGTACAATGGAACATTCTCATGATGTGGGTCATTTTACTTCCACAATGGGTCAAAAAAGAGCTGATATAAAAAGGCCGGCGTCCTTTGCTCTGTGTCATTTCAGCAGGTTTTTAAAGGACCGCATCAGTAGCGAGGCCTTTGAGGTCCTCCTCATGCACGTGTACAAAGCACTTTATGAGGGCAACAATCACAAAAGTGTGGACCCTGAAAAATAATTAATGAAAGAGTACCAGTGGACATATTTTGTTTTTTTTTTTTTTTTTTTTTTTTTTTCTCCCAACCTGTAGCTTTTAGAGAAAACAAATCACTGTGTGGGCAGCTTTTAGGCTGTTGTACAAACTGTCATAAGGACAGTGCAATAAAAACAAAGTTAAGAACACTAAAGGGTGCTCTTTTACAAACAGCTCAGGAGATTTTCTCTCTGTGCTTCTGGGTTGTGTGTGGGTTTTTCTTTTTTTTTTTCTTTTGAGTGTGTTTGTAACACTGCTGTTGAGTTCAACAACAACTTTGCTGAAAGAAGTTAAAATGATTGTTTTCTTCAAAACACAATACGATATAAAAAAGGTAATCAATGATAAGAGACTTTGAAAAGGCGCCGAGTGTTTTCCTCCGTTCTTAGTACAGTACAGGGTTTCCCTGAAGGAGAAGAGCGGAGCTCCGTACTCCAAGTGCAGCTCCTTAAGCCGAGGCTAAAGTGTCGTAACAACGTGGACCACCGTGACCCTGCCTTGGCCAATTTCTACTAATAAAACATGAATGAAAATATATTTTATGCTATACTGGAAATAATTTTTGTTAAATACATAAATATTTAGTATTATACCTATATTTATGTTGATATTCCTGCATACATAAAATTTCCTTTCATTTTTGTATTTTAGTTAATTTTAGGTGACGTATTTGATATAACAGGAAGCAGTTGTTTTTCCATAAGAAATAATGTTTCTTTGATTTCCTCCCAACTGGAATGTGGAACAGGGTGATTTCACAGAATGAATGAACCCCATTAACTAAGGGATGGCTGTACATTTGGAATAGCGTGTTTTATACAGCGCTTTAGTTTATTAGCCGTTCCATCAATCGGTCCATTTTCAGGTCTGGAGCCTGTTGAAGCACGGCTACAAGGCAGGGTGCTTTCCTGCACTTTCTAACATATCTCCATTCCTAAGATATGGGAGAGCATTAAAATGCCAGGCGTAAATCCACACGAATAAAACGTAAACTCCACACGGACGAAGGCGGATCGAGCACAGAGCCAAAGAGCCACGTGCACCTCCGCGTGCATTACTGAACTCCACTCGCCAGCACAGATATTAGCAGCTTTTAAAATAAAAAGAATATAAAGTTAAACCCAGGCTCGAGTTGCCTTGTTGTAAGTCGTTAAAACTACAATTTCAAAAAGTGGAGCAGCACTTAGACACATGAGATGCACTTTAACTTCGCTCAGTGTGTTTTTCACCCCAGGTTGGCTCTGTTTCATTTCACGGCAGTTATGCCCTATTTCGCACTCAACTAAAGCAAGAAGCTAAACTTGCTGTGATAATCAAATCCCATAGACATCATCACAGATTGGCTTTTTTCTCGTTTCAGTAAATCCCGTGAGCACATTATGCCTTAACGTCACTGAACTGAATCAAAGTATGGAAGACAGAAGATTAATCGATATGCTTTTCAGTAATTTGCTTCTCTTCTCTTTAGCTGCCTTAACTAACCAGGCATGTCACACTCCACTTTGAAGAAAACACAGCCTTATTACATTTTTGAATATTTAGAATAACGCTGTAAAGAAGCTTCACTGTAAAAATGTTTGTGCATCGTGGCAACAAGAAACCTAAGCAGTAGAAGTACGGCTTGTACCCTATATACCTTAAGGTCTTGTGGGTAGCAAGTGTATCGGTTAGAGCTGATGCCTTACGGTTCAAAGATCTGCTCTTGAACCGTATTCCTGCTGTAGTACACTTGATCACAATACTTTATTTGTTCCAGTAAATATTACTCAGTGTATAGATGGATCAATTATTATATTATTGAGCTGATGCTTTTCTCCATCTTACAGCATTAAACTACCTACAGTTATGTACCCTGGTTATACAGCTGAATGATTGTCAACTTGCTCAACGGTTAGTACAGCAGGAGTTGGGATTTGAACCTGTGACCATCCTCCCCCCAATGAGTAAGAAATCTTTGCACAAAAAAACTAATTTTGTAAGTAATTTTCCAGAAAAACATCAACTGCATAATGTAATAAATCTGAAACAAATATTGAAGCTTAGGTGAAGGTTGAACTGTATTTATTCATCTTATGTTAAATTTTAAACCGTATACTCATGTGAATTAAAAATGAATTTGATGTTATAGCTTAAATTATTCCATTTACGTCGGTTCTCAAAATGGTTCGGAGCCGTTTGTACCCGCACTGAAATGCCTCTATTTCTCTACATCCAACAAAATTCCGTTACAACGACTTCCCGTAGGCCAGCTTCGTTCGAAATCACATATGCCCACGTAGTTTATTATGTTTACTGTAAGGACATATAATCAACATGCAGCGATCCTATTGTTACGCCCACACCATCAAGCCAAGCAACCGCACCCTCCACAAATCAGACGGGCCAGGTATAAAAGGAAGGACGTCAACTCACCGGGTTGTGGAACCATACAGAGCCCACCCTCTTGGCTTGCGATTCAGCGCACCTTCTTCTTCCACTTCTACACCCCTTGTTCCTTGTCCCTCGTCTCGGATTTACTGGCTTTTGACCTCCTGCTCGTCCGCTCAGTTTTGATTTTGCCTCACCCTCAAAGACATATGCGGCTTGGAAGACACACGCCTGCTCACGACCTCGTGTCCGTTCCCGTATCCCCTCCCGAAATAAACGAACCTGCATTTGGGTCCGAACCTTACCTCCTGTCTCCCCTCAGTGTCCTTGACGCCTATACTGTATTGTACAAAGGCCTTTATCATTTTTTCTCTCATTTCACACTTTATTCATGTTAATACAAATAATAAATAACAAATACAGTAAATATAATTGCTGCCCACACACGCACACAGAGAACATGCAAACTCTGTGCAGACTGAGCGGATTTGAAGTTGGACCCGGGCAACAGCTTTGGCCGATGTGCCGGCGTGTCGCTGCAAACAGCTTCTGTTGATGTCAAGTTTCCCAACTAAGTTTTCTCAAGTTTTTAACATTTCTAGCTCTTTGAAAACTCTTTTATACCCTTTAAAGAATGAATCTGTATCCTCTTGACATTTCAAAATGCGCAACACTATAATTCCCTTTTACCGCGATAGACTTTCGCTCATTTCCCAACTGCTGAGGGTTTTTTTTTTTTTTTTTTTTTCACTGCTACATCATTCACAAGCGCAAGAAGCCAGGTAGAATCATTTCAGCTGTTACAATGTGGCAGCCAACTGTAATGATGTACTTGTAGCACTCTTGCAGTTTGTCTGAGCAGGAACTTCCAGTATTCAGGTCGTAACAGTGAAACGGTTGGAAAGTGCCGCGCACATCTTAGTGATGCTTGCAATGCCATGGAGAAGCGACGAAGGATTTGGGGAATTTACATGTACATTTTAATCCGCTGCAGTGTGAGTTAATCAGGCCTTGGTTAGACGTGTATTGTGCCGCACGCTATACTGCACTTGTCTGTTTCATGTTTGGTTGCAGGGCTCTGTGTCAGACAGTTGTAGTACACAGGAGGAAGGGATGTAGCCTGAATTGCTCCGCTTACAATATATTGCTCTGTAAATAGGCACATAATTGTAACTATTGTTAATGTACAAACTTAAGGGGGTGCAGTGGCGCAGTGGGTTGGACCACAGTCCTGCTTTCCAGTGGGTCTGGGGTTCGAGTCCCGCTTGGGGTGCCTTGCGATGGACTGGCGTCCCGTCCTGGGTATGTCCCCTCCCCCTCCGGCCTTATGCCCTGTGTCACCGGGTAGGCTCCGGTTCCCCGCCACCCCGTATGGGACAAGCGGTTCTGAAAATGTGTGTGTGTGTGTGTGTTAATGTACAAACATGACATGAAGCTGCCCTGAACAAAACATCTGCTAAATAAAGTGTAGTAATAAATTGCTCCGTCATCATTGTCCTGAATTCAGACAAGAGTCAGTATCTCTGGAAGTTATTGCTCTGATTTTTTTTTTTTTTTTTTTTCCCCTTTTGCTAAGTCGGAGTGACAACTACATTGATTACATCGCGATTTTAAAAAGGGTGAAATAGGTCATTCACAATGAGTGTTGGGGGTTACATTCATAACCATTTGTTAGAATGTTGTGTGGAACAATTATAATGATCATATTATTAGCACTGCTACGAGAAACATTGCGAATTATGTTTTTAGCTGCACTTTGAGTATTAAACAAATATACTAAATATATTTAGGCTACAGCCCCTGCATTTAATATTACAAATTTATGCAACACAGATATATCACAAATGCGTTTTTCCACTAAAATATGAACTGCAAAGATCAGACATTAAATTAGTTTAAATGTCCTCTCGTCCTTTGAGTAATGGGTAGATTAAAATTAGATGTGTAGTGGATGAAGGGGCAGGCTAAAGTGTATCGTAGGGATTTTATGCTGTGATTGATTCAGAACTCTTATTTCATATGAGTTGCATTTACAGCAGACATGGAGTCCTTTCTCAGATGAGGAAAAAATGTTAGAAAAATGTCGTGGAGATGGGGGGAAAAAAGGCAGTAAGGAATCGTCACTTTATGCGTTCCTTACATGTGGCAAAAACCAAACATTACATTTCACAGGGTCTGGGGATGTTTTGCTGCTGCAGGACTTGGGCTCCTTGCTATTATTGAAGGAGCTCTTTTCAGTATGAGGAAGCTCTAAAGGAGATATTGGGTCATTGGTCTGTGAGTTGAAGCCGGAGCACAGTTGCAGTCATTGCAGCTAAAGGTGGCACAACCGGTGATTGACTGTAAATGGTCAAATAAATTTTCACACGTCCGGTTACACGTTTCATTATTTTCCACGCCAAGGAGATGACATAAAAACAACGCTGGTGTCACGTTTTGTCTCTCGGGCTAAATTCATATACTGCGAGAACTGTCAAATAGACGTGATCAAATTTTATGTTAATAGAAGGGGAACAAATTCTTTTTCCACAGCGCTGTGTGTTTATGCTTCGGTTTACACCCTAGTTAGCTGATGTTACCATTCACTCCGTGTTCTAGTCCGCTGCTGTCTCTGTTGTTTGGCTCACACACTTATTCAGTTGACACACACTTATTCCGTTGACACTTGCTTTTTGTTTGGTGCCGTTCATTTGTCATCACGATGCTCAGTTTGCTCCTTTGTTCATTGCCCACCCCCTCTAATTTTGTCATGCTCATCACCGGTGCTGGCCACTGGCACTACTTGTGATTCAGCGTGTCCATTAATCTATGGCTCCTTCTTTGATTCGCACCCTTGTTCATTGGTAATGATGCTCCTTGCTTTCCACCCTTATTCTGCATGTGTCTTTGCATCCTTATTTCAGCTATTACGTTGTCTATATTCATTGTGACTTCGGTTCGTGCCGCGGATCTCGCCGGTGTGGTTAGTTGGTTCACGGCATTTGCCTCGTGCCGCTGCTACACGGCCCATGTCATTGATGGGCTCCCTTGTTCACGCGCCTTGTCGTCATTCAGTGCGGCTATTAGCCATTGTGTGACTCACACCGGCACCACCGACACTGCCATGTTCTCCACGCTGTCGTTCCATCCGTAACGCGTCCTTTTCTTTGCGATTCTCTCGTCTTTGACGTCAAGCATCCGTACAGCTAATTTCTCTGCGCTACTTTTTAACACACAGTCTAACGTCTCAGTCGTGGTCATCGTGTCCCTGCCTTTTCACTTTCTTGGGAGCTTTAGTTTACTCTACTGTACATGTCTAATTTTTTTTTTGTCTAATTAGCCACTCAAGGGACTTAATAAATTAGTGTAAATTACTGACCGTACAAGTTACCGTACTAGATACAGGAATCAGTTGAAGCAATAGATTTTTTTGTAAATCAACTCCCAGTGTTTAGGTTTCCTTGTCTCCCCATGATTCTTCCATCATGTAGACGGTAACTATTTGCCTTGTGTTGTTTCTAGGTGCCGATTACACTACGAGCTCTACTTTGCTGCTTGGGACTACTAAACCCCTTACTGTAACGCTTCTACTTTCTCCATATCCACACCAAGCATTAAAGCTGCTGATGATCTACAGTACCATTCAAACACTGTAGTTACAGCTTACTCTCCTAAAGCTGGTCCCCAGTGAATGTGGAGCCAATACTGTTGATGGTTTCAAAACTTCTTCAAGTCTCTTCTAAATCCGTTTTAGCTCTCGTTGTAACCAAATCATTACCACCTACATTTACATTTACTTTTATTCATTTAGCAGACACTTTTCTCCAAAGCAACAAACATCTCATCTCGCCTCTGTTATCGAAAGTATTGTAAAGCAAAATACCAGGGTGGAGCAGGAGACAGGTGTGCAAAGTTTGGACCCGTCTGCTTAGCCTCGTGTCACTGTGACCTTTTGTAGCGCAAGCAGGAGGAAAGCGACTCACTGGAATAAGTTGAAAAATGGATCCGTCAGCCTTTTATCCACATCACCGTGTTCGCTGAGGTGTCATGGTGGTCCAGAGCCTATCCCAGATGCACAGGGTATGAGGCTGGGTGAACCTTGGATAGGATGCCAGTCCATGACACAGTACTCACTCACTCACTCACGGGGAGACATGCAGGCTGAGCACACACTAAACGGGATTCAAAGTCACATCCAGTAGCATGGTTTAGGAGCTGCGAGGCCACAGTGCTGCCTGGAGTGTTATTCAGTAAAACAAGTGTTTAAAAAGAAAAAAAAGCATGAGAGAACTGCTTCCTACTTTCCTAAAGATCATCTTTACTTACAGGTTTACAGAACGGGATGTTTTTTTTTTTTTTTTTTTTTGCTTAGTTTCCATTTTTCATGTGATGTGTCCCAACACCATTTGCTCACTATTTTAGTGGAGTTTTTAAGCGGAAATGCTTCAGTAACTGGTGTACATTAATTTGAAGCAAGTTTGTTACGTTAAATTATTGAGAGTCACCCATGTGAGGGAGCGTATCGTTTCAGCGTTTCACCTCGTGTCTGTGTCCGCAGGGATTCACTACCGCAAGTCGTGCGCCTCGTCGGGGGCCTGCCTCATCGCTTCCTCGGGCTACCAGCAGTTCTGCACCGGGAAGCTGCATTCAGTTTGCATCAGCTGCTGCAACACACCGCTCTGCAATGGGCCGCGGCAGAAGAAGCGTCCGGTCCCATCGACGGCCCCCGCAGCCGGCCGTGTGTCTCCTTCCGGCTCTTCGAACGCCTCCTTTTTTTACTCCTCCTTCTCTTGCTAACGTAGAGAATACGCCTCTGAGACTCTGTTTCAGTACTGCTTTTTCTACATGCTCTGATCTCCAAAAAAAGGAGCCTTAGCATTCTGTGGTTAATTTTTGAAGTTGGATTTAATTAGTAGTTTGCTTCGCGCTCTTGTGGGTTCTCCTCTTCATCCGCATTTCTCACGCCAACCTTAACGCGCCTATCGTTTGAGCAGTTTAGTGCTACGTGAGCCTGTAGGGCCCACACTGTATGACATTAATCACAGCAGGTACACGGGCCAACGCTGGGTCGCCTGCTCTCGATCGCCGTAGCATAGAGGCCCCGGAGACATCCACCAGGCGTTCGCTTCCTGCTGTGTTTGGGTGAGAAAGCACTGTGACAGTCACAGGATAGTAAATGCACAGTTCGAATGATAAAGCAAACCACATGCATCAGTAAACATTTACATTTTTTAATTATAGAAATACCTGCAAGGCACTGATCTGCATTTATTTATGAGGTCATTTAGACATACACAATAAAATATTGCTTAAAAAGTAAAAATATTTCATTTGTATCTCGTTACGTTACATCCTTTTATATATCTTAATATGGTTCGAGTGTAAACTCTGTATTAGTATATGAAATCAAATTACCGATATTTTAGTATTCTCTTAAACTGGTTTCTTGTTATGCTTCTCTTGTTCCAAGAGAACTGCCTAGAAGCAGTTCATTTTGTTGTAACCATAAATTTACATTTTGAACACAGAAGGGGTTCCTTGCAGAAATACTTTTATTGCAGGAAGAGACAGATTTTTCAGATTTCCAGGTATGAGCTCTTAATAACACCTGTATTTTACTAAGGACACTGGAAAATATACATTTCTGTGTTTACCTAATTTTTGCAGAAACTCCTTTGAAAGCCTTTCCGAAGTAACATTGCCAGTATTCACAATTTATTTGTCATACTGTTATGGTGTTAATTTGGTGTTTTAGCTCCATGGTAAACAACAACCTGAGGAAGCAGGAGCTGGACTATTTACAGTTACTTCAACTTTTCTGCAGCAGGTATGCTTTCTAACAGTGAGTTAAGCAATTGGAATTGTTAATAATAACCATACTTATTATTCAACTATTATTATTATTTAATACAGCTGGTAGCGTAATGGTTACAGCTGCTACTTTTGGACCTAAAGGTCATACGTTTGAATCTCATCTCCAACTGTAGTACCTTGACCAAGATACTTACCCTAAATTGCTCCAGTAAAATGACCCAGCTGCATAAATGGGTAAATAATTGAAAGTATCTTAACATTGCAAGTTGCTTCGGAGAGAAGGATCAGATAAATGAATAGATGTAAATTTTAATTTGACTGTGTCTCAAGTAATGTGAAATGCCCTCTTGGTGGTTTTTCTTTTTTTTTTAAGTAACAGGTTTTTCGTTCTTTTTTGTTCTGTTTAGGCAATTGCAGTTTAGTAACTTCAGAACAACACATGGTGGGGGGGACTTGATGTATGCTATGGATACATACTTGACACACTTGACCCTCTGCAGCCTGCTGGTTGAGTGTGGAGCTCAGCTCTGGAACTTCGGAAATTATGAGTGGATGGATTCAGTGAGCTGAGTCAAGGGGGGCTTTGAAACATGGGACAGAGTGTTGGGTTCGCTGCTGGTTTCGGCAGGTTGGCCTTGGTGCAGCGAGCGGAGCATGAGGGGCCGCGTGGAGAGGGCAGAACCAGCATCAGGCTTCGGACATGTCTCTTGTGATGTGCTCTATGGTGAGCCTACAGCGCAGCACCTGGACAAACACCTGGCGGAACTGCTGGGAGGACAGGTTGTAGAGGAAGGGGTTTAGCACAGAGCTGAGGTAGAAGAAGGTGTCAGCGATTGGATGGAGGATCACGTAGCTCTTCAAGTAAGACATGTCCCAGTCTCTCTTGGTCTTGGCTGCTGTCATGATGCGGCGGATCTGGTTCGGCATCCAGCATGCAGCGAGACAACAGACAATCAACACTGATTGACAAAGAAGAGGGATGGAGGAGGGGTGAGCGAGGAATTGCAGAGAAAAGGGAAAAGGGAACATGAATAATTTCAATTTTTAATGCGTTAATTTTTTGAGAAATTTTCAAATCAGTCTTCAGCTTTCAGTTTGTGAAGTACGGCTGGGAAAAAAAAAAGATTTATTTGCTGTACTGTTCTGTTTTTTTGGTGATATGTTTTCAGTGCTATGAGTTGTGCAGCCTATTTCAAGTAAAGCAGTTATTGCTTTGTGACGTTCTGCATTTACAGAAATGTATTGATGTAAGTTTTTCTACCATATACACAATTGTTAAATTGTTTAATCCAGGCAGATGTGAGGTGAAGAAGTTAAAGAAAATGAGTTTGTTTAATGAAATGTTTTGCTTACTTTGCATCTGTTATTTAACATTCACTATATACTTGTTTTGCTGAATTTCCATATTGAAATTTAAATAAAATCTGTTCCCTTTACATTTAAAATTTCTACATTAAGCAGTCAACCTGTCATATGACAAATGTAATTGGAGGACACTTTAACCACGTATTTAGTCATTTTGGATTAATCATTGAGTACAACAGACTCTGCTTTAAAAATATGGGATGACGAATTTATAAGTGCCAGTCAAGTGTCAAATTTTTGAGATGTCATCTTTTTATGGTGAGTACAGCGATGCAGAACTTTGACAATCTTTCAGAAAAAAGAACAATGTAATAGATATGTCAGTTTACTTTTTCTTGCCATATCTAATAATTTTTCCACAGAGTACAAAATAATCCATCACTATAAATCATTAAAATATCAATATAATATTACATTAAATTCCTCCTAATACAGAGCAAGACAATATGAAGGTCAGATTCACACTGAGTGAGATGGTCATCTTAAAAGTGACTTCTTAAGCATTTGTAGGGTGACAACGAAGGACAGTATATTTGTTGTGTTGTGATTTGGTCAAGCATTAAATTACATTGACCTCTGTAGGCTTTTTTTTCCTTTCACGGTTTACAATAAACATTCTCTACGTGTAGCTTATATCCAGTCATTGAAACCGATGCTGAGAAATGAAATTATAATTTAACAGTCTTTGTTACTTCAGGGTGTATTGTTATTTATATGCTCCAGTGTAACTGTAATTATAATTTTACTTACACATACCCCTTGCACAGCCAATAAGTATTTACTTGTTATGTACCTTATGACTTTTTACATCACTTATTTAACCTAAACATTAATACTAAATTCTATTAAAATCCATTTATGCAGTGGCTAAAATATATTCAGCTTTTTTTTAATTTTGCATTTTGTTTGCTTCCGTCATTAAATCCAAATTGATTTATTGTGTTGTTCGCCACTGATCAATATACTCAAATGCAGTAGAAGCGGCCTTAGCTGCAGCTTCAAGATGTGAGTCCTAGTATTTACATCTGGACATTGCAAGCTCTGCCAATTCATCTTTGTAATATTGTTCAAGCTCCATAAGGCTGAATGGAAGCTGTTGATGAACAGCAATTTTCATATTATACATTCCATGATGCAAGGCAATAAAATATGAAAAATACCAAAAGGAGTGAATACTCTTATAGTTAATGTTTTAAGTATTAGTGAAAGTAAATTTCAGAAAATTGTTTTTTTCTGCTCCTTTTGCTGTGCTCCCTTTTCCAGTTCTCCTTAATGCTTCCTAGTTCAGTCATGTACCATTGCTCCAGCTCTTTGCGTTTTAAGGCAGTTAATCTGTAAAATTATCCAAATAATAAAACAAAAAAAGATTGACTACCTTTTATTTTATTATTTACAGCTTTAGGAGTAAATAGCCAATATGTACATTTGATTCTGAAACACCATGTTATAAATTTGCTGAACTCAGATCTGAACAAGGTCAAAGCAGCTTAGGCCCCGATAGTGGCCATTCAGCAAGATTCCCGTGACTCTGTGGAAATGAGTGAACATCCTAAATGCAACAAACCTTCTCAAGGACCAGAGCTGAACAGCTGTGGCGCAAAAGATATTGTTTTAATTTCTGTGTCCTTATTGAAGTGAGATCTTTCTCAAGAGCCAACGGTCTGCATCAAGAGCAGCAGCCTTGTGGCTTCCACACAAGCTATCTGATAGCATCACACATAAGTAGGGGAGGTGCTCTAAAAAGCAACAGTTTCCCTTGTAAGAAACAGAAAAGTGCTTAAATGTAACTAAAATCCCACATGAGAAGAAAACACTGTGAACTGCGTCTTAAAAGTGACAAAATGCTGCAGTGGTGAACAGAAACACAAATCTAGAACAAGCATGCATGCAAGGTTATGTCATAGTTATGAGCCATAAAAGCTAAAACACACGGCATGTTTAAATTTGCAGTGTTCATTTTCACAACTCTAATTGTTAGATTGACTACAAAAGCAAAAATCTTATTGACCCTGATGGAATTTGCCGAAATAAATAATAAATGAATTCATTTACAGCGTAATTATATTCTTCAAATCTTAGAAGACAGTTTTGTAATAAAAACAGAAACAATTTTGTATGCTAATATGATAACTTTAATTTTGTGATTTTTCTTCACAAAGAAGAATTTAGTTCACATCTATAGTCTTGTGCTTTGCCTGATCATGCCTGATTTTTGTTGGTACTGCTCAATGCAGGATTTGCATCAACTGTTTCTTCATTTCCTCTTTCTGCAAAAGTAGCTCAAGTTTCAAACTGTGAAACACTTCCAACCACAACAATTTTCGTCCTCTACTACGTTTAATTATGTTCTGTAGCTCATGTTACAACCCGTGAAACAGGCACAACCACAAGAGGTTGTAAAAGTCAATACATAATATTGACACCTTGGGTCTTATCCTGGCTTCATACCACATGCAGAATTAGACGCAATATATTTCTAAATGCCACACTTACATTCTGAAGGATGGCCTCGTCCCATTTTGAATTTTAATATATTTAAAAAAGGACCCACAAGTAACCTGGTTATATTTATGTGTATGTTTTCGTTTATTCCTTTAACAATTTTCTGTAAAGCAATGTTCAGCACAGATTAAGTGCATTACAGCAAATTTCTGTTAAATTCACCAAATTAATAGTAATTGTACATTAAAATTTGAAGAAATATCTTGCTCCCTGTTGTTTACTTCTTTTCACTTAGAAAATCAACAAAACGTAATTTGACCAGGGTTATCCAGACTTTTGCACATGACTCTAGTAGGTCCAATAACACGGTTTTTACCAGTGCACATCACATGAGTAGCTGCCTGTAGAATTGAGTGTGTTAGGGACTTGAAACGTGATCATCACAGATGATGAAATGTAAATTCATGGCGCTATTAGGAGAGAAGTGGATCTGATAGAGAGGCAATTTGTGATCCTTCTGGAATGCTGAGAGAGATCAGTTCTGAGAGAGAGTGGCAGAGCTCATGCCATGACACTGGAACCAAATTCAAGGACTTACAGACTTTTGATTTTGATCCTCTCACAAAACAGACCAAGAAGTGGAGGAGGTAAAGGAGATGGCACTCTTGCTGGTATATGGGGAATGGTCAGGTCTGGTAGGTACCTTGTAGGCTGTAACCAGGGTCTTGAGCTTGATACTGGCAGCCACAGGAACTCAATAACAAGAGGCGAGGAGGAGAGATACATGAGAACACTTTGGCAAGTTGAACTTCTGCCACAAGAGGGTTGATGACAGAGTCCAAAAATCCAGACGAAAACACCAGACAGAAGGGAGTTGCAATAGTCCAAATGGAATATTGCCATGGCCCGGACCAGGAGCTGTGTGGAGTGTGTTGTGAGGTATAGACAAATTCACATGATATCTGAAGTATCAGGCTATGGATTCAATGTCCTGGGATAAGCACAGACTCAAGCTGATCATTACTCTATAGCTCTTGACCAATAAAACAGATGATATGTGCAGACTGCCCAGCATGATAGGGAAAAAAATGTGGATAGACGAGCTGGGACATGAAGGATCTCAGTCTGAGATCAATTTGGTGGTCAGTCATCCAAGATGATGAGATGTCAGAAAGTCTAGCTGCAATATGAGATGGCAGCTGGGGGGAAAAGAGAAGCACTGAGTGCTATAAGCATAGCAATGACAGGAGAATTCATGGGATGCAATGGGAATGCCAATGGAGGCAGTGAAGATGGAGAAGAGTAATGAGCCCTGTACCAAGCTTTTCGGAGCACCAATTTAGACAAACTGAGTAGAAGTCAGGGAGCAAGGTATGATCTACCTTGCAGGTAAGACCCAAACAATTTCAGTGGTAAGATTTGATTCCAAGCTGTTCTAGAGAGAGAAGTAAGATCCACTTAATGAGTCTCAAATGCTCTAGAAAGGTTAAGTGCAGACTGATATCCAGCGGGATTTGGGGGACATGTTACAGCAGGGATAATCCAGGGGATGACCTTTTGGTGGATTTGCTTGTCTTTACACCCAAAGTCTTAACACCACAATGCTGCCACTATGTTGCAACTGCTACCGTAAGACACTGAATCATGTACACCATCAGAGCATCAAAAAAATTTCAAAGAAAATGGTAGCACACTTGTCCTGAAACCCAGTTTAAAACCCAACCGAGACGCCGTGACACGGCCAGGTTTGTGCACAAAAACGCGGTCTACGGCGACACGCAGATGACACGGCAGTAACGTGATAGATTATCAGAAAAGCCACCCAAACACAGTGGAACTACAGCAATGACTCCACCACGCAGCGTAATCGTTACTGATCTTCTGCAATAGGACAGGACTTTTATATTCCAGCAAGCCAAAGAGCGAGGTGGTCTATTCACGGCGATGAGGATTACACAGACTCACCGCCGATTCCCAGCTGACATTACCTTTCCGCACACAAAGCTGAGTAAACACTGGGTCATGGTGGCTTATTTCCTCAAAGCTGCCCTCTGTATCAGCAGCGTGTCTCACACTTTGGTCATTTTTGGCCTCTGGCAAAGCAGCAATGTGTGATCAGAGCAGCTGGTTATTAAAGGCTTGGTGCAAAACAAAAGAGAAACGTCGCAGGTGATGTATCTTTCGAGGAACTGTGCAAGTGTACAGTCAGTGAAGAAACAGCTCACATCTCTTATTCCCAATGCCTCTGAGGGTGGGGGGGCGGTGGGGCAGTGGAGGTTAAAGTTGCACACCAGCTACAGCTTTTGTGCTTTTCATGGAACTCATGGCATCTTTCCTTACTAAGGGTTCGTTGTGGCTCAGCTGCGATATGATCCGTCTTACGTCTTATCAGCAGTCGGGTCTTCACTTTTGGACCATATTGGTTGCCATCACTGGAAAGGCCATGATACCTGAAGCCCTACCCTAGAGACACACTGAGACTGGCCGTTCCGACACCATCGGCTTATCCCTCCAAGCACCCGAGTGAACTTTCAGGCTATCTAGGATGTTAACAGGCAATGTCACACTCTGCCTGGGGAGAGTCAAGACTTCTGCAGATCACTGACGATGCAACTTGGGCCACATGACATACCAGCGATTTCCCTGAGCTGCAAGGTCAGAATGCACTGTGTAAAAGTGCTGAAAATTTCTGCCTTATTGTATTTGTTTCGAGCCCTCAGTTTGGTCATTACTGTGCGTTTACATTTATTCATTTAGCAGACATTTTTATCCAGGAGAAGGGAAGGAACTGCTCATGATCAGCATACCACCTCATCTGTGAGGAATGGAGGTACTCTTATGGTGTGGGTATGTATGGCTGCCGGTGGAACCGGTTCCCTTTGTATTTATTAATGATACGAACGCTGACTAAAGCAGCAGGATGAATTCTGAAGGTTATGGGGCTACATTATCGGCTCAGATTCAGCCAAAAGCTTGAAAAATGAAAAATTAATTGGACGGCGCTTCACAGTGCAGATGGGTAATGACCTGAAGCAGACTGCGAAAGCAACCCAAGACTTTTTTTTTTTTTTCTTCGCCAAACAAGTGGAATGTACTGCAAGTTCTGCATGTTCTGGCCAAGCCAGTGACCTGACCTGAATCCAGCTGAACATGCCTTTCACTTGCTAAAGGCAAAGCTGAAGGCAAAAGGCCCTAAGAAGAAGCAGGAACTGAAGACTGCTGGAGTGAAGGCCTGGCAGAGCATCACCATGGAAGAAAGCCAGTGTCTGGTGATGCCTGTGGGTTCCAGACTTCAGCCAGTCACCGACTGGAAAAAAACTGCAACCAAGTATTAAAAATGAGAATTTAATTTATGATTAAGTTCGTTTGTCAAATTACTTTTTGGGCCCCTAAAACTGGGGGACTATCCATAAAAACGGTGTCATTCCTACATTTACATTTACATTTATTCATTCGGCAGAGGCTTTTCTTCGAAGCGACGTACATCTCCGGGAAAATACAAAAGTTGGGCCGTGGCTCATACAATATTTTTAAGGAAACTTTTAAATTAAAGCTGAAAGTCCACACGTGAAGCAAGTCTCGATTGCTCCGTTTCAAATCCGTAGCGGTGGCGTACAGAGCCAAAACGATGAAAACCATGTCACTGTCCAAAGACTTATGAACCTGAGTGCGTCTAATAAAGGTTCCAGTGAGCGAACACGACGTCCCATCGGCTTCTCGTACCTCAGACAGCGCAGATTCGTACATTTCAGCCACTCCGGGTTGCGCCCACTCTACAAATGGCTAAGTGTGCCTGCTGCTATCTTTTCCCCAGCAGGTCTCTCTGAGATCCAGCACATGCATTTATTCAGTGCTCATAGGGAGCAGATAAGCACTGCTGGCTGCAAAGCGTAGTGAAGGAATTCGGTGGCCATGAGGACAGCATGTGCGAAAGAGATTAGCGACACTAGTTTTGAATTTCCGATCAACTGCTGTATAGTATTTCACGTTCAGGATCTTCGATACCTGCGAGACACATGAAAGGGTCTTCCATAACCTGCTGCTAACACAAGCAGCTTTGTAGGCACAGTGTGCACATTTTTAGGCTCTGTTTAATCCTTTCTATTATAATTTCAACTAAAAGATAACTATGAATAGCATGCACAGTATACTCAGTTATTGATAGGAATAATTATTCAAAACCTGTTTCGACTCCCATCAAAAGGTGGGACAATGTGCCGATTATAAGACGGAGATATACAGGTAGAAATGTGATGAATGAATTATATTTTGCTGGTAAGGGAAAGGTCAACATCCTTTAACACTGTTATTCACTCTTTCTATTAGCCTTAGCCTTTTGCCAAAGTTTTCATGCACACTATGCACTCTTCCATCTATTTGTCCATGGTTCTGTGTCCTGGGTCTCTGCTGGAGCATCCAAGCAATGGCACAGCCAAGGAGCATCACCGTAAGATGCTCACATCTGGACGGCCTCCTCTGTACCTGGAGTAGCTCAACTCTCCGCGCCTCCCTGATTGCGGAGTTCTCCCCGAGTGTAAATCCCGTCACTCTGCAAATAAACCTCTTGTCTGGTACTTTTTTCTGCATTTACCATATGAAAGAATATGGATGTACACTAACAAATAAACTTTGTCTCAGGATGAAGGTCCCACTTCACCACCACAGTGCGTAATGTTGCCACAACACGATTTGGCCCCACACGGGGAGAACATTAAGCTCAGATATGGAAATACTAACGTTCATCCTGACCACATCATCACAATCAGGTCTGAAATGTTATAGTGCACATCACAAATCACAGTTCAATGAAGCAAAGTGGTACGGGGGTGTGGTGGCGCAGTGGGTTAGACCGCAGTCCCGCTCTCCGGTGGGTCTGGGGTTCGAGTCCCGCTTGGGGTGCCTTGTGACGGACTGGCGTCCTGTCCTGGGTGTGTCCCCTGCCCCTCCGGCCTTATGCCCTGTGTTACCGGGTAGGCTCCGGTTCCCCTGTGACCCCATATGGGATGAGCGGTTCTGAAAATGTGTGTGTGTGTGTGTGTGTGTGTGAAGCAAAGTGACATTATCAGCAAAGAGCAATGCATTGTCCACAAGACCCAAAACCTTAGATGCCTCCATTGAACAAGTTTAATTTACATACTCTCACACACACACATTCTGTCTGAAACTGCTTGTCCCAAGTGGGGTCGTGGCGAACCGGAGCCTAACTCGGCGACAGAGGGCACAAGGCTGGAGGGGGAGGGGACACAACCAGGATGGGATGCCAGTCCATCGCAAGGCACCCCAAGCAGGACTCATACAAGTTTAATCTACGTACAGTTGTTTACCAGGGTGCAGCATGGTGGCACAGTGAGTAGCGCTGCTGCCCCACGGTGCCAGGGTGGTGCGAGAGAATGTAGGTTTGATCCCCGCTCAGTCTGTGTGGAGTTTGCATGTTCTCCCCGTGTCTGTGTGGGTTTCCTCCCACAGTCCAAAGACATGCTGTTCAGGTTCACCCATAGTGTGTGTGTTCCACTGATGTATGGATGAGTGACCCATTATAAGTAGTGTATCTAGCAGTGTAAGTCACCTTGGTGAATAAGGTATGTAGGATGATAACACTACATAGAGTTCACTGGAAGTTGCTTTGGAGAAAGTGTCTGCTAAATAAATAAATGTAAATGTATCTATTCATACAGTTGGCTTAAGGGTCTTACAGCCAAAGGTGGGATTCAAACCAGCGACCTGTAGGTCCAAAAGCAGCAGTGTTAACCTCTGCACTACCACCTGCCCCTATATGAAGCTGCTCACAATCATTGAATGAACAATTTAAAACATGCACTTGGGGCAATTTAGATTCACACGTTCACCTGAAACACACCTTTGGACTATGGGAGGAAATCCATATGAACACAAGGAGAACACACAGACTTCTCTCAGACAGAACAAGATTTGAACCCAAGTCCAAGCCACAGTCTAGGAGATAAGAAGCATCAGCACGAGCAGTTGTGTCACTGTGGCAGGAATCTGGACTAAAGCCTTTCTAGGCAGATACGGTGCAGTGATTATATGACACACAAGAAGCACACACTGTATTTTCTGAGGTCTGCATCACTTCGGAGAAAAGCTTCTCCTAAATGAATACATGTACTGTATGTGTAAATGTAAGTAATCCCAGTATCAATATCATTACAGAGTACTATGGAGTACATGGTCATGACTCCTCTCCATGCCACCAAACATGTTGATTGGATCCTAATAACCCTCTTCACTACCCTTACCGGGATAAACAGCTCGATTCACAACTACGAAACAATCCAAAGTGCTCCTACATCATTCCCGGAAATGTTCTGGAGTGTAATCCTCAACTGTCATGTCAAGGCACCTCAACAATATCTATTACTGTCAGGACATATTCCGGACAACTCCATCACTACTACTCCACTATTGTAGGGCGTCATATGACTTCCAGGTAGGGGAGTGTATTTGGAGTCAAGAGGACCTGGGCTGTGGTCTCCTGACCTTGTTGGCAATACCACCAAGTGTGCACCTCATTCCTGGGAGGGTCTCCAAGGCCTCATGTTTCCATGCTGACTGTGTTTTCAGCAGGTCTTGGGTACCATGGATCAGTGGAGAAGCCAGAACTCACACTGACCCACATCGCCACCTGTCACTGTTCCCGTCACATATGTGGGCTTCAACACATCTCTACCACTTGCTGTTACTGTCATAGAGACAAGCTGTGTGACGCCACTGCTGCTCCTGCTGCTACAGGCACTCGGGAGGAGACTGCATGTCTTCCTCTCATCCAACCATGGAGGCAGTCCTTCAGCCATCCAGACATTACCTTCTCCTGGCCCCGTTGCTGTCGTGGAGGTGGGCGTCACATCGTCACTTGACCCCGGCAGCCAGGCAGTCCACTGCATTAGGCTCAGTTTACCTCTTTAAAGCTGCCTTGCTTTGGTTTCTTGAGGAGTCGACTTCCTGGCACTCTTTTCAACACAAAGACAAGCAGTTCAGGAATGAAAGCCCACTGAAAATCTCCTGAGTTTAAGAGCCAGCAAAATGTAGGAGATTATTAAAAATAATAAGGCAAACCTAAGGGACATGAGAGCTGCTCTTTAACGACCCATATGCAAATAGGCCAGTTGAAGCACTTTTGTTGATCAGGGAATAACTAATGATACAGTAGTTTGCTTGTTTACAATGTCTGTCCATGAACAGGGACGTTACACACGGTGATATCGGGTGGGAAGGGTTGAGAAACACACACACACACACACACACACACACACACGTTACACTTGTCTGGGAGGTGACAGGGGGGAAAAGAAACATATTTCTATTCCATAAAGATTTAATTAAAGTTGTGCTGACTGTTACTCAAGACCAAGTGGAGATGATTGTTTCACCAGCGATATGACACACCAGAGCACTATCTGCTGTCTGACGCATGTGTTTTGACTGTGCTGCTGATACACACTTTTTGTGCACTTTTTTTCACTGACAAATTCCTTCTGTTTACGATAAAAAAAAAGCTAATTTCCCCTTTCTTTTTTTTTTTTAAACAGTAGATTTGACTGCTGCAACGCGTTACTTTACCCTTGCCACGTTACCATGATTCCGAAATACTGAAGCATTAAATTTATTCATTTAGCTGACGTTTTCCCCAAAGCAACTTGCATTTATTTATCCATTGATATAATTTTACAAGAACAATTTAGGGTAAGTGCGTTGCTCAAGGGTTCCTCAGCTACAGGGAGGGAGTCAAACCCGCAACCTTCAGTTCTAAAGGCAGCAGCCTTACCACTACGCCACCAGCTGTCCCAAAGCATTACAAGAGCCATAAAATAACAAAAACTAAAAAGACTCTCAAACACAACAGCAGAGGTAAAAGCTGTTAGTTTTGCTGCAACCTTTACCTTACGTCTACATGTATTCTTTTAGCAGATTCTTTTCTCCAAAGTGACAAACATCTCTGAGAACTACACAAAAAGGGATTTACACCAACAGGAGGAGAGATCTGGATGAAGGTGCATGATTTTTGATCTCAGACCACCTTAAAGCAACATATGATAAAGAAAATGATTAAATGTTACAGATTTCCAGAATATAAATGTACCGGTAGTTCAACTGTAGCGCTTAAATAAAAAAAAATTTTAAAAAAATGTCAAAACTGTACATGAATGATATATAAATTTTATACCGTATATAACTATTACATCTACTTCAGTAGCAAAAATGAACACAGTATTATTCACTTAAGGTCACTAGAGGCAATAAAAACAAGTCACAATGTAAACCTTTGATAGACTGCAGTAACGATAATATTACGGTGTATTTATTTTACTGAATGCTACAGAAAAGCGTCACAACACAGAACGACAGATCAGTTCGATCAATGACCCCATCCTCAACCTTGTCCCCTTGACTTCATCAAGTGGCAATTAACTTTTGGGTTTTGGAAAAGACTACATGCCTGTGAGCCAGAGAGGAAAAGAGGGGCACCGGGAGATTTCCAAGTTAAAAATATTCTGCGTCTAGATACCATGGAAGCACAAGCAACAGTGTCAGTCTTTTTGGCTGTGAGAGGAAGATTTTGGGGAACACCAAACATTGACATAAATGGGCACATACTGAGCGGGGGACAAGGCACATTCTCTTGCACCAGCTCAGCACTGTGTTTTACATCACTTAATCCTCTATTTACCTCTCCCTGTGGCTCGGCCATGTGTGTTTCTACATTCGTTTGTTGTGTATGGTGTACTGCTGCAGCCAAACAGAATTTCCCTTGGGAATTAATGAAGCTTCTATGATGAAGAGAAGGTCGGTCGCCTGGGTCATGTACAACTGTTTACAACAGGATGCCAGCTAGGCAGACAGGCGGCAGCATCAGCACTCGGCAGTATCAGCTCCACCATGAGCTTGTTCATGCTAAGTATCTTCCCCTGAACCCGGCACTAGTGAGCTGCTGCTCTCGGCTGGAGATGGCAGAGCGGTCGCAACTGTTGTAGCTCAGCAAAGCTCTCACACAGATACTTGTGTAGCACAGCGGTGAAGGGCTTGGGACCAAATTATAGCCACTTCTGTGATGCGGCACCCATTCGACAGAAAGCTTATCGTCTCCCACTAGCCCTGAAGAAGGAGGTGAATGCCAAGGTGGCAGAAATGGCAGTCGTTGGCATTATCTGATGCTCCAATAGCCCCGGGGTCTCAATGTCATTCCAGCTAAAATGAGGATGGCAGTGTTAGGTTCTGCACTGGCCATCAGAGACTAAATGCAGCAAGAAGGTAGGACTGCTACACCCTGAGCTGCATCAACAAAGCTCTTGACCACCTATCCAAGTTAACCTGGGAAGGGGGTATCGTCAAGTCCTGCAGGCACTGAAGACTCACCCCAAAAGAGCCTTTTCTTTTGGTTATAGTCTCTGGAAATTCAAAGTGATGCCATTTGCAGCACACATGTGCTGAGTGACCTTTCAGAGGCTGAAAAAGTGGAATGAAGTCCTTGTCCTGCATAACGTACCTGTCGCTGCCACATGCCGCTGATTTCACAGCTGTTGCTGAGAACCTGACGGCAGTGTTTGAGCACGTGGAGAAAGTCCAGTTCTCTCTCAATCCCAAAAACTGAATGCTGAAGAACACTGCCTTCCTTCTCCATGTTGGCAGAGCTAGAGGAGCAGTGACAGACCCAGCTAACATTCTCGCACAGCACTGTGGCCAGTTCCTTGATTTTGAGACACACAGATTTCTAGCCTTAGAGTTCTACCACTCAAGGAATTTTCTAAGATCACCGGACACTCCCCCATCTACCAGAGAGCCTATGATGAGCTGAAGTTAGCCATGTGAGCCTGGGGGCTGTGTTCTCTCAGCAGCATGGAGAAGAGAGTATCATCACCTCCTCCAGCTCTTCCTTGACCTCGCGAAAGGGGAACTACTCTTTTACCTAAATTGCTGCTGGCAGTGAAACACATCAAGCTATTCCTCTACGGAAAGACCCTCTTTTTTTGGACCTGGAGGTGCCCCAGACTTACTGTTTCTCAAACCAGGAGGCCAACACAAGTAGACTGAATAGACTGCTTCATGGAGGGGCTATTCATGAGTTTTGAGATTCCTGGCACATTACACAGCAATCACGCTTTTAAATTCTCAAGTCAGTACTGTTACACAGTATTTCATTTATTACAGCTCTACCTAAGGTCTATCTAAGGAACGTAACCCATGAATAATTTCTCAGGCCTTTTGGCTCAGCTCACATACACTACTGGCGAATTGTGCTGGGGCAGAGTGGAACCCAAGGGATGTCAGTGGGTGGCTTGACTGCTGCCATCAGAGCGCAAAGATCTGTCTCCCAGTTGGTTTTTGTGTTATTCTGGAAAGTCTGTTGAGCCTAAGGTGCTGGATTTTGGGAGTCTTTTTCTTTAGTTAGACCAGATCTACCCAGGCTGTGAGCAACCTTCAGAATGGAGAAGATTACTTCCATGGCTGGGGCTGACATTGCGAAGGTGTGGACCATCATCACAAAGTTTATAGGCCAATTCCAATGCAGGAACCAACGTTAACTTTTCCCCAAAAGATATTGTCCAAGGATTGATGGGCCTTACTGTGGCGAAAGTGATCTGGATTCTGCTGGGATAGTGATAGTAGAAAGCCATAAATGGAATCGAAAGAGACTCAGACTATTAGTGAAGTATACAGGAAACGCAAAATCAGGTAAACAAACATGTTAAGGGAAAATAAATGCTTTACCCCAGCTAAATATGGTAAAATCTTACATTTCTAACTGCTAATAATATTAGTTATGGATATTGTTATTTATGATAATTTTGGATATTCTTTTTACAGCATAACTCAAAGTGTCATTCACCATAAATGAGAATTCTAAAAAGAAAAGGTTATTTACCTTATTTTTCAATGTGAAAAATAACTGTCAGTGTGACCTTGGTCACATGTTAAAATAAATCTTTTTTAAAGATTTCAGAATGTTTTACTTCTACAACAGCATTCAAGGCTGCCATTGTGGTTTGTCTGGTCTTCATCATGAAGCACTTATTGCCATCTGCTGCTCAAAGGTGGAATGAAATGTTGCTACAAACATTTTTTCTGACCCTTTACATTTATTCCTTTCGCTGACACATTTCTCCAAAGCGACTTACAGTGTTAAGGTACTTACAGTCATTTACCCATTCATACAGCTGGGTCATTTTTACTGGTGCAATTTAGAGTAGGTACCCTTCTCAAGCATACTACAGCTGGAGGTGGGACCTTGACCAACATGGTATGCAGAGCATGGGAATCATTGTCATGATGGACCGAATTTGTTTAGAGTCCGAGTGACCTTCACCAGGGACTCGGGTTTCACTCCCAGGATAGAGTCGGGCTTCCTGTTTAACTTGTTGATCTTGCTGGCCTCACCTATGGTCCTGATACTGCCCCAGCATTTCACTGCAAACAAAAAAGCATCAGCAGCAACTAGCAACCAGCAGAATACCTCCAATGTTCTGGTGAAACCTGTCACTCCAGTTTGACTATCAGTGCCGGAGGGGTTTCTATTTTAATATGTAAAAGTGTGAATTTTAACCACACAAACTGTTTCTGATCCGAGAGGTAAAGATAGAGGTAGCTAGCAGGTAGGTTCTTCATACAGGATCAAGAACAATATCCAAATGTCTTCCAAGGAGTGGTTAAGTTACACTCAGTAGAGCAGTTTGTACACTGAGCACAGTGTGAAACCAGTGGCCCAAGAGTAGCATTCAACGTTAGAGGACCTGCAGAGATGGAGATGGAAGAAGTGCTAGTATTATGTAGAGTGATGAGCTAGTCACTGGTCCCTCAACACAGGTAAATGTGGTGGTAACTGTGTGCCGAATGAATGAATGTAAATGTAAACATGAAGAAAGACAAAGTGCAATGATGAGAATGTACGGGATCCGGCCAAACAAGATAACGGAGTGTAGCGTCACCGAAAAAAAATGTTCAAATACCAACGCCAAGGCCTTGCATCATTGTTTGTAGTTCTGTAGCCCCACATTTGCCAACCTCTGTTACAGCAATGATCAAATCTGGACCCAAGATAGAGGAAATTCACTTAAACAAATGTTTCAGGAAGTATATAAAGGCAATACAGGAGGAAAGAAAAATACCCAATAGAAATATATTGAATGAGCAACATAAGTAGTTCAGGATTTTATTTTAGATATTTTGCTTTTTATTTCTTTTGGGCTGTGTTCATACATGTTGCTTGTTTTAAATGAAGCAACACTATATTTAGCCCTTTGAAATGAGCACTTCCCGCTTTTGGAGTGCTGCTGAGGGAGCGAGTCCCTCATTACATCAGATCCAGATTCGAACTGAACTATGATCAGAAACCAAAGAGCAAATGAGAGTGTTGGCAGTGTTACATAGAGAGATGTGTCCAGGAGTCACTGCAGAAGAATACAGTAGTAACCAGTAGAACCAGTATCCACACAACCCTTCAGCCAATCTGGAATTTCATCTTTAGGCAATAGGATTCACCAGCTGAGCCACTTCTGTGCTGCCCATCCATAGAATATCAGTGAAAGCCATAGTTGTCGCTTGTTTTTTTTCTTAATTATAGTAATAACATGGTAAATCTGTAAGCTTTTTCACATAAGCAAAAGTAAATAATTCATCACTAATACAGTAACACTTTATAGATAAAGCATAGTTTCTTCCACTTTCGAAGCAGAACACATGTGTAATTAGGGTTTAACCAACACGGATGCTTAAGAGGGTTTTAAAACATTTACACTGAACCTACATATTTTCAATTAAAAGATGTGATATGTACTGTATGTATACATTTGCTAACTTAGCCTGAACAATATTCATCAGAACTTCAATAGCAGTTACTTTTGTAGCTCTAATATTTCTATTGTATGGGGGGGCGCAGTGGGTTGGACCATAGTCCTGCTCTCCGGTGGGTCTGGGGGTTCGAGTCCCGCTTGGGGTGCCTTGTGACGGACTGGCGTCCCGTCCTGGGTGTGTCCCTCCCCCTCCGGCCTTACGCCCTGTGTTGCCGGGTTAGGCTCCGGTTCCCCGCGACCCTGTATGGGACAAGCGGTTCTGAAAGTGTGTGTGTGTGTGTGTGTGTGTGTGTGTGTGTATTTCTATTGTGACCCTGATATTACTGATAAAACTAACTGGCATATAATGATATTAATGACAACTATAATGTCATACCAATCAATTTAAAACACAATATTAAGAACTTCTAATGAAGCCTGCCCCTTGGGAACACTGGTTTATCAATCAGTTTATGAGCAACCTTCCATGAGGCCTCATGTGTTTTATTATATCCTTTTTAAGGGATTGAAAAACAGGGATCGGGGGGGGGCAGCAAGTAGCACAGTGATCACCAGCACCGCATTCCATTCAAAGGCTACCGCTTTCAATCCATCCTGGTGTAGTTCCCTGGAGCAAGGTATTTACCTTAAATTACTCCACTTTAAAAAAAAAAATATTTTCATTTATTTCCAGTGTGTTGTTATGTGGGGGCATGGTGGCGCAGTGGGTTGGACTGGGTCCTGCTCTACGGTGGGTCTGGGGTTCAAATTCCGCTTAGGGTGCCTTGTGGCAGACTGGCAACCCGTCCTGGGTGCGTCCCCTCCAGCCTGTGTGTGTGTGAATTCTGTATATTGTCAGTCTCTCTCATGAACCACTTGTCCTTATCAAGACCACAGCAACCTGAGCCTATCCCAGGAGCCAGATTAGGAGGGGGACACCTATTGTAGTGCAGCCACCCATGAACATACTGTATTCAAACACCATGAGTGATTTAGAGGCACAAATCAAGCTCAGATCTGTGTGTGGACTTTGGGATCAAATGGAGATGCAGAACAGGCCATATCAACTCCACAGAAGCTCACCTGGATTCAAACTCATACCCAAACAGACCATACAATGTGGGGTAGTGGTGCCACCCACTGTGCTGCCCAGCACATTATCACATACTGTGTGCCCATTTGTCAGCATGATACAGTATTACTACCATAAGACCTGGAAATTTCAGACTGTTTTTTTGAAGATATCACAAGTTTGAACACAAAGATTGGCTGAAGTTTATAGTGTTTTGATTATTTTGATAAGAATATTAGTTCATAATATGAGCAGACATTTAGCCAGGGCCTTAAACCTATTACCCTAAATAGCATTCCCCAAAATAAGACTTTCTGAAAAACCAAAACTAGGGCTGTCAGACACTTTATATCATCCCTCTGATTTGCAGAGCTGGTTCAGTGTTAGATTATTTAAGTTTGTAAAAAGTGTCACACACTTCATCGCAATACAGGAAGGAAGAAAATTAAGGGTTACCTAGAAAGATGATGGTTTGTTTTCTGGACTCTTTCATCTTTGAACTTTCATGTTTGGGAAGAATCTTCATGCTGTTGGCGTCTTGCTTGGTAGACTTCCTGTTTATGCTCGAAAGCACATAGATCATCCTCTTGCACATGATTGCTACACTCACCAAGACAATGATGTAAACAATGAATGCCGCAAAGATGCTAAACCTGTACATCACCCACATCGAAGTGAGATTCGTACAAAAGGTCAAGTTCTGTATATCAATATTTCCCACTTGATTTGGCACTAATGTGGAGGAGGACTGATTCAGCTCAAGTGGCACATCTCTGGGACTTTGAGTCCCCGTAGCAAAAAGCAGTGGGACGGCAACAAGCACCGATGTCACCCAAGCAAAAACAATGAGCTTTACGGTCCACGAACCAATGAATGACTTGTATTTCAGAGGGTGGCAGATGGCAACGTATCTCTCAAAGCTGAGCGTGGCAACATTGAGGATGGTAGCATAGCTACAGGCTTCAAAGAGGAAATTGTAGACTTTACAGGATATATTTCCCGAGGCTGAGGAAAACGGAAACCATATGGCACTGTAGAGTTCCACAGGCAAACCAATGAGCAGCACCAGCAGGTCTGAACAAGCCAGGCTCACCATGTGATCAGTCACATTCTTCTGCAGGTATCCATTCTTCATTAGAACCTGGGTGACTTTGATGGTCACGCTGTTCCCCACAATCCCTGTCAGCAGGATACAGATGTAGAGAATCGTCAGAAAGATCTTCACAGGTGTCACATGTTCCAGGTCCTTCCAGTCTTCCAGTTTCAGTGTTTCCCCCATCTCATACTCAAGCTCCATTGTCCATACAATAAACAGCAAGTTGTTCAAATTGTCTTGACTTTCAAATATACACTTCGGCATACAACCTGAAAGAAAAACATGTACTTCGCTGCACCGCCTAGTCCTGAAACACGTGGATTATCCTACTCTTAAAAAATATCCCTTGTACTTGAAAAGTAGCTCTTCCTGCTTCCTAGCTCTCTCCAGCATGAATCTGACCTCAAAATGTAAACTTCTGTGGAAATAAAGAACATAGTACATAAGCTGTATTTGGTCGGTATTTCTACCAGACACTACAAGGCAACTGAGATTGTTTTATCAGGGCTGGTCAAGTTATACGTTAACCAAAGCCGTAAAAGGAACGGAGGCGTTTCCTTTGGTTATCATTACGGAAGTCAGAGTTATTTTAAGAGGAGTGCCATCTCCGAATGGGTTGAGACATGCCTGTTTCGAAAACACAGGTGGAGCTTATGTAGAAAAACAGGAGGACAGACAGTATCTGCCAAAGTGTAACATAATGTCAAGGCTTCTTGTAGGGCATTAATAGCTATAATATTTTACAACTTGTTAGAGAATTACTAAAATACATTAAATAATTGTAGAGTAGTATTTTAAAGTGATGTGGAAAGTCAGAGATACCTTTCTGATCCCAGAGGGAATTCAGTCAGGAGTCATCTGCTTTTTAGGAAAAATATTAAGTGAAAGGGATGGCACTGAGGTGCAGTAGGTAGTTTTGAGAGGTGTGGGTGGGTGGGTGTTGTACACTCATTCGTTGACCCATACCAGTACAACTGCCGTGTGTTGACTAGTGTCCCAACCATGGTATATCCTGTCTCATATCCTATAACTCTGGAATCTCTACTGGGACATATTGTGACAGTGCAGAGGGGATTTCTACTGTGCTTTGTAAAAGTATTCAAGCCCCCTGTAAGTTAGCACTATTTCCTGAATTTCAAAAGATATGTAAATGTTCTGATCATTTATTTTCATAGCCACAGCAAATAATTCATCAAAATGTTTTTTTTTTTTTTTTAAAAAAAAAAGCTGGAAAAAGCGTTTGCATAAGAATTCAACCCGCACACATTAAGAGTCTCATTTTGCCCCAAAACACTTAATTGTGGCTTGAACCAGCTTTACACATCACTCAGGAGTGTCCCATTCTTCCAAGTGGATTTTCTGCTGAGCATTTTAGTTGGCTGGATAGCGCTTCTAGAATGCAATTTTCAGAAAAAATGTCACAGATTCTCAATGCGGTAGAGATCAGAACCTTGACTAGGCCACTGTGGTACATTTCCACTTTTGTTTTTGAGCCCCTTCAGTGTTGCTTTGGCCTTCTTCTTCGGATCATTAACTTGCTGGAAGGTGATCTTCCTCCCAAGCCTCAGTTTCTGAGCTGACCGGAACTAGTTCTCTTCTAGTATGTTCGTCTATTTAGTTCCATCAATTTTGTTAAGATTCCCAGTCCCTGCAGATAAAAAGCATCCCTACAGCATTATGCTGTAACCACTATACTTCACTGTAGGGAAGGTGTTTTTTGAGAAGTGTTAGGTTTGCCCTGTACACCATGCTTTGAATTTTCATCAAAAAAAGCTCTATCTTGGTTTCATCTCACCTTTTCCCACATCCTAGCTGGGCTCCCCTCATGCATTATAGCAAACTCCCGACATACCTTTTCATGGACATTCTTGAGCAATGGCTTCTTTCATGCCATCCTCCACCACAGGCCAGTGTTATGGAGTGCTCTTGATATTGTGGACTCATGCACATTATGTTCAACTCCTTTACTGGGTGATTTTTATATGTAGAAATGCCACCTTTAATTGCTCACTGGTAGAAACTAATTATTCAGTTATGTCCAAATAAGAGGCAGATGTGCCTTGTTACAGCACAAGAGTTTGAATACTTAAACAAAGAGCACATTTCAGTTTTACATTTTATTTTAATATCTGAGGATAAATAACTCATTTTGGTTTTTAAAATAAACTAGTAATGTGAAATAGAGCTCAGCAAAAATAATGATTCAACGATTATTTGTATGTAGCTTTTGAAGTCCAGAAAACAGTGCTAACTTTCAAGGGGCTTGAATGCTTTTGCAAGGCACGGTAAATAGCTGTAACTAGCTGTGTTCTTTGGGCTACTGGCAGCCCCCCCGCAGCAAAAAACGAAGCAGTGGAGGCGCTGTGGAAGCGTAACATGGACGAACTGGAGGAGAGCGAGCGGAAGCAAGTTGGAGCTCTTGGAGTTGTTCTTGCACATCTTTGTAGCTATAGATAAGGGCTGTGCTAGGATGGATTTGGTGTAGTGATGCATCAATACTGGTGACATGACCCCCAGGCACCTGCAACCATATCGTTCAGCTCTGGCCAAGAGTAAGATTGCGGAGAACAAGGTGAAGGAGGTTACCAAAGCGGGAGTAATAAACCCTTCCAGTAGCCCTTGGTTGGCACCAGTGATTCTCATTTGAAAAAAGGCAACAACTGACAGTTTTGCATGGACTGCCGCTGCTTGAACGCAATGACCAAGCAGAATTCCTACCTGCTGCGTTGGACAGTGGTGGTTCATTTTTCTGGGCCTGCGTAGGTTGCATTGGCTCTGGAGTCCCCTCGAGAAGACGGTATTCACCTTGGGGTGGGGTCTCTTGCACTTCACCATCATGAATTTCAGTCTCCGTACAGTGGCCGTCATCTTCAAGATGTAGAACCTGCAAATGTGCTGAGGAGTAGGTGCATCACCCACCTGGATGACCTGCAGGTCCATGCACCCTTCTTTACATCTGCCCTGGTGAACTTGCCTTGGAGGTGTCCTGTACCATCTGAATAGCTGGTCCGAGACTACGCCCTGCAAAGTGCGACCTCCTCCAGTGGCAGGTGAAGTTCCTGGGCCACATAGTAGACACAGTGTCCATGGACCCCAACAAGGTGAGGCAGATATGATGCTGGCCCATGCTGCGGGACATGTCGAAGGTCCAGAGCTTCCTGGGGCTGTCGTTGTGGAAGACATGTACCACGTCTCTGTACTCACGGAGCAACAGGCTGGAGGAGCATTTTAATTATACACTCATCACATAACTCTCTGTCCTTACCACCCAACACTGGTACAACTAGGAGTGGCACCTGCCCCTGGTTCTATGGGCATGTCACTCCACCGGCCAGGAGTCCACTGGCTGCACCACCGTCCTGCTCACGTTTGGTCATGAACTAAGGACCCCAGTGGACCAAACTTCGGCAGCCCACTGGGGTCTGAAGTGGGTGGGGAGCTGGGGTTGAGGTGGCCATAAAACTATAAAAACAGTTCAATTTCACTTTAGCGAAAACAGAGCAAAGACCAGTGTCTGCTATGCTGTAAAACACCTGTGAGAGGAATAATTAGATGTCTGCACCCATTCAGAGGGAATAAGGTTGTAAACTGATTATGGGGACACCACTTCAGCCTATCAGACACTGGAAGAAGTGTAGGACTAAGTTCTCGTTGATCGTACAGCTGCTTTAGATGCACTGCCTGGTTACAAAGACATTCAAATGAACTACAAATAATGACACGTTTGCTGATTGCAGTCGTTGTAGCTTATTGTCACTGCAGAGGTGTAATTTCAAAGTGAGTAGTCAAAATTAATTCTGCTTAATATGGTACATTCAGAAAAAGTTAAATGGCATTCTAATTTTCCCTTTTCTGTTATTTTGAAAAGATCTGTTATAATATCCAGTAACTGTGCTAACTGTCCAATTTATTTAGCTCACTAATTTTATGATTTCAGTTCCTTTTTCACTGTTTGCTTTTTAATACACCTAATACAATTGCATTGTAACAATAATAAAAAAAGCAATATGGGTCCATGTCTATCTTCTCAAAGTGAGGATATTTAGTGAATTAAGTACCTCTTTAAGATTACATTTTGAAGGTAAAATTAGAAATTGTTGCCTGATGGGATAGAAAAATTGCATCTCACTCTGCCATTAAAAATAATAATAATGTATTAATATGTAGTTGTGTGCAAAGGCTTGGGCATCCCTGGTCAAATTGCATGTGTTATTGATTTTCTAAGTGAAAAAAGTTAACACAACCAAACAAGTAAAAATATATTGTGTTTTAGCTTATTCGCTGTAGAAGCTGGATTTAATTCCAACTTTTGCCTCAGTATATGTCACTACTGTCAAAATGTAGTCAGAAGAATCTTGTAAAAATTACTCTGTTAAAAGAACTCTGCATTTCAATGTAACTTATGGAGCGAAAAGGACTTGTACAGGGTTTACTTGGGGCACAGCTGCCGTCTGCATTGCGACTAGAGAGTGCACACTAATTTCAGTACACGAGCGATCAATCACTTACTCGCTACTGATAAGCACTTACTGTATGTTGAAGACAGGGTCACGGAGGTTTGGAGCCTATTCCCAAAGCACTGGACACTACGCTAGGCAGGGTACACCCAGGAGAGGATGCCTGTCTGTTACAGAGTGGCCACACCCATTACACGTTCACACGCTAAGGACAATTCAGAGTCACCCATCCATGTGAAACACTCAGCTTTGGACTGTGGGAGGACAACACAGCATCTGGAGGAAACCCACATAAACACAAGGAGAAGATACAAACTCCAGAGAGACTAAACAGAAGGTAAACACACACTCGATTGCATAGTTGTGAGACACTCATACTGCCTGCTGTCCAACAGTGCTATGATTCATTACTAGATTTCTGCATTAAAATGTAAACATCGTCATGTTTAAAGTATCCATAAAGAACAGCAATATTTATAACATCGACTTTTACAATAACCTAGTATTTTATTAATTTATAACAAATTTCACAACATACGTGATTTTGACATGGTACAGTTTACAACAGAGATGAATAACAGATGTACTACAGAATGTAGTGTTGCTTAACAATGCATATTAGTGTTACGTAAAGTATTTATAAAGGGTTCACTCAGTCTGCCATCACATTGTGTAATTTCAGTTGAGGAAGCAAAAAAAAAAAAAAGGAAGAAAAATCAACAATTTTGATCAGAATGATAACAGTATTTTTCTGCAAATGACTGACGTGATATCCCTATTGCGTGGTGTTACATTCAGTGTACTGAGAAGTGCATTATCTCCAACAGTACCACTTACAAATTGACAATGAGGTCCATCCAAACAGGGTTCCAGTAACAGGCTGTGTCTTAAAGGGTTCGATTTGTCATCTCGTTCAAGACATCTATGAGGCACTGGGAAATAAGGAATACTTTAAGGAATGGTCTTGAATTGTTCCATTGCCATTTATTACTCTATCCCAATCTGGAACAGAAAAAAGAAAGTCTAAGCTAAGGTCAGTACTGAACACCTTAGAAGAGCAATCCAGAAATATATGGATATCAAGTTTACACACCGTTACAGTAATTTTGGCTTTTGTAAGGTGGTTTTGTACCAAACAACAGATAAGTATAAAAGAATAATTCATAAGAAAAAAAAAACAAATATTTTGTGGAAGCATCTTTTGCTTGATTACAACACATAGCCTGGTGTGACAAGTCTTTATAAATGTTGTTACGACCCCAAGCTGTCTAGGGGATGCAGCATTTAACATTAAGTTGCCTGAAGACCAGTGGTTTGGATGGTGACTAAAAGAAATGAGGAAACACAGGACTTTTGGTGCAATAGTGATTTACTACATACATAAGTGAAAAGTAGGCCAGAGAAAAGTGTGTGTGTGTGTGTCTATATATATAGTATATAACCAATCCAAAGACACATAGGGAAAGCAACATAAGGGGTGTCAAAGGAAAGAACAAATCAAAACCAAACAAATCTAACTAAGGTAACACAGACTATTCTAACTAGAACAAAGAAACACAAACAGAAAAACCAAACTCTTAAGCTACAGCAGCATTTCACAGAGGGCCAAAGTAAAACACTGGAATTCCCAGAACTGGGAACCCTGTAGTACTTGGAACCCCAGAGGTTTATTTTTCTTTAATTTCCTGGGCCTTTTTATTTTCCTTTCCTCAGCTGCCAAAATGCCATACTTCTACAGTACATTAGTAAACTGCCAATATTTAGTGTCTCTTTGCTTTCCTTTACCACTTATCACTTACGTGTTACTGCATGTGCTCTGTTGTTCAGCGCTGTGTTGCTGTTCAGAAGTGCACCTTATAAAAATCAGCTGAACTAACACTGAACTGAATATAACCCCAAAGTGCTGCATAAAACATGAGTGCCAACAATACGCACTTATCTCCTTAATTCAAGTCAAGGACATTTACGTCAATTGTACCTCAAAAAGGATGGTCAAAACTAACTAAAGAAGACCAGTGAAGATCACAAAAGAGGTTTCCACACCTTATGACTGCACACAGGCTCACGAACAGCTCCCTCCATTATCCTGCAAGACATTATGCAGGGGGATAAGGCTCTCACACTGCTCACTATCCTCTGGTAACCTGTAGGAGAGAACATGAACAGAGTATGGGTCAGCAACAGTCCCTGTCTCTGTTTGCCTCTGGTGGCCCGCTGCACCAGTCAGTACAGTAGGATTATCAACAGATCTTCCAGTCACAAAATTAACAAATGTAGTACAAGTAATGTCGTCAGTCAAAGTGAGATGCATATTGCTTGGCTTGTGAAACACAAGAGGCAAGAGTTTCAATGACCTGTTCTTAATCCAAGTTTTTACAAGTTCTACATTCATTCAAAACCAAATGAAAATGTAAGTGAATTGAAAAAGAACCAAAACATGGCTAAAGCTCACTAGAGAGCCATAATTCAAAAGTGTTGCTTCTCTAGTTTGAGTACAATAACCTATTTGTATTATTAAAAAGGCAGATTTTTTTCAGCACCTCAAATGAGCAAAAGCAGTCCATGAAGTTGTATGAGCTTTGTTAAAAACAATGAGCCCTGTATGGCACCATGAAGTGATACAGCCAAAACTGTTTGATTTAATCAGTTTTAACCTAAACTAAACCTCATAAGTAATTATTGTTTTCAACCTCGCAAATTATGCATAACACATACACGTGGTGTAATGCTTGCCTTTGAATGCGGTGTTTTCGACATACAAAAGCAAACACCCTTCGCAGTCCCACCATCACTGGGTCCCAGTTGTTGTAGTGACTTAAAAGAGTTGCAATAAAAAAAGACAGAAATACAGGGATAGCACCAGCAAAAAACAGCCAGGAAAACTGCACCTAGAAAAAAGGAAATAAACTAAATTAATTAATTCTGCTTCTTTGTTAATGATGTTATAATTACTAGCTTGTTTCTACATTTCTTTGCTTCCATTTCAAGGCAGTTTATAATTATTACATATTCATACAATTGTTACACAGATTAAGTACCTTCTTCAGCAGTTTGTGCAGCACAACCACTTGCGGGACATGAAACTGCCTTTCAGACTAACAACAGAACCTTGTGATTGCAAACCTGTGTCATTAACTGCTTAACTTCAGGAAAACATTCTGCTTCCACAAGGTACTCAAGCAAAATAATATTAAGGCCAATACTACGAAACAGGGGTACCAGTGCAGCATTATAAAGAGAAAGAGATCATGTGTCTCACTACAAACGACAACGTAAGTACAGTGGAGTTCTGGTCAGTTTGTAAAGGTCTGACAAATGGTACTGCTTCCCGTACATGAGATGTGAATAAGTGACATCAGTTTGGGATACAAGTTTAGGTTTACTTCATACACTCAGCATGACTCCACACACTACAAACTGCCTACAGTTTACAGCCCATGTCCTGTGTATTTATTGTCCTGTACTCCTGTGTTGTGTTGCACCATGGTCTCTGGCGAAATGGCATTTTGTTCCACTGTACACAAGCTATATAGAGGAATGACAATTAAAAACAACTTGAACTTGATATACCTTCTGCATGCACATGTCGGCTATAATGGACAGCGGTATCGTCAGGCTCAGGGCGAGCGTGCCTATCAGAGATGAGGTGAGAAAACAGCCCCTAAAGAAGAGAGAATTATAGAGCATCTATACATCTCTGCTACATCTTTGTTAAAAACTTCTAACTGCTCAAGAAGGAGCCATTCAGTTTTAAACAACAGCACAACTGAACATAATGTACAGTAATGTCAATGAGCAAAAAAAAAGCCAAACACTTTTTGCAACACTGTCAAAAAAGGAAGTGGCACACCTGACCATTTAAAGCTAAAATTAATATACCTATGTAATTCTATTCCTATGTAATATTCCATGTAGCATGTTAGGAATGTTTTGAGTAAGTGTGAGAATTTTGGGATTTTTTTTTTTTGTAGTTTGTGATTTGCTTTCCACCAACAACATAGCTTGTCTTCCCTTTTTAGAGAAATGTGTGGCTAAATTGAAAACTCTTCAATAGCGTGTCTGGAGGGTTAGGCCTATCATTCTCAGAAAAGTAGCAAAATGTAAGCGTAACAGAAGGAAGTTCACTTAAAAATTCATGAAGGTGGCAAAAAAGTTGGGGCTGGTTTGGAAATTCACAAGAATGTAATGTGCTCATTTCCCTGTTATATCCACTGCAAAAAAAAGGCATTAAGTGACAAAATGTAGACAACAACAAATAAAAAAAAAAAAAAAAAGTCCTCAAACCATTTGTGTCACCATGTAATTGACTGAATTTCAGTTGGTAAAAAGATACCTGAACTGATGACTAGCAAAAATAATTTACTATATATTATAATTATAGCTGCAGGAAGTTACTGTGACTTAATAGCATCTACAGTGTAGATTCAAGGTGTTTTGGTCACTAGTGTGAGCCACGAGCAGCTTATTACATGTGCAGGTAATGCTTGCAACTCACCACAACCAGAGGAACTCGGAGAGCACGGTTCCTACGAGGCCATTGACAATGATGTACATCCATACCAGCTTGCTGGGCAGCTCGAATGGCTCGAAACCCGCGTAGTGCAAGAGGAGGAAGCCAGGCCAGAGCAGCAGCAGATTGAACAATCCTACAAAGCCTTCGGTGGAGGAAACAACACAACAATACATACATTTCTCAGAAAAAAAAAAAAAAAAAAAACTAGCTCCAGTCCTGCTTCGAGCTTACATCAAATCCAAAGTATTAAAAACTTACTGACAATAAACATGATGACCTACGGCAGTAACACGCACATCCAAATGCCGAACAGGATGCTTATTAATTATTTTCTTCAGCTGTGGTCTTCATGACTTTTCAATTCGCATAATATTAACAGTGGAACTGGAAAGCTTATTTGTCACAGTAAGTGTGCTTGAGAAATTGTTGAGGAGAACGCGCTTCGCGTGCACCGCAGGCCTCTGTCTAACAGGACGCTGGCGTTTACCAACCGAAGAACATGGGGATGTCCAGCCTGTCTTCCCGCTCAAACTTCCGCTTGATCATTACAATGTAGACAGCGTAAAGGACGGCCCCGGCCAGAGACCAGAGGATCCCTGCACGAGAGCAGAAAAACAAACGTTTGGAGAGAAGTGTTGTCTGCAAAGTAAGCAAAGGGTCTCCCCCTCAGGGCAGAGTACTTCTTCTCCCACCTCAGGAACATGTGTAGTCAGGTCCTATTCACTGATATTTCACTGGTAGATGACAACGTGGAGCAGACTATAGACCGCAGAGTGCAGACCACACAGCACAGACTACAGACAACAGGCCGCAGAGTACAGACTACACCGAAGATTAAACCGAGTCAGTTACCTAATGCACCTTCCTCATCGGAGCCGCTGGAGCTGGAAAAGCTCACAAGGGCCACACCCCCAATGCTGATAAGAGAAATGGAAATGAGTATGGCCTACCATTTTCAACAAGATATGTACTACTGCACTGTACATCTTTTTATTGTTGATTGATTGATTGATTGATTGGAGAGAATCAGCCAATTTCATCTTTACTTTCTCCAGAAAAATTGAACTGAAACTTTCCAGCCCTACTTTCAAACATTTAAAATAAACTCATTCATTCACCCACCTTAGCACGACTGCTAGAAGCTTGGAGAGCGTAAACCTGTCACTGCTGTTGCTCGGGAAAATGGCAGCCAGGATCAGAGTAAAAAGACCTATGAAGAAAACAACTAAACATTTGTTCCGCTGGATGTTCTATTCCACAAAATATATGAGTCAAGCTGTTTAGAAATGTTACACACCCACACAGATTCGTCAGAGCTCAACTTTTAAGGTTGGGAAAACATTTAAACATTACGAACCAGCAAAGCCTACTCATTAAAAAGAATTTTAAAACAGACCAACCATCTGATAAATAATTTTACTGACAGAAACAATAAGCTACACTCCAATCTTTAATTATGGAAACTTTACTTGTTCTTCATTACCCTTCTGTTAAGTGTTCAGAGTACTCTGCTACAGGTAAAATATTTAACTGGTCCTGTGAACACTACGTCACACATCTGATTTGAGGGGAGGGAAATGCAGTTGTAAATGTGGTATGTATTCATCGAAACTACTTTCATCAATCTAGTTGAAATCTATGTGTATGACAAGGTAGAAATTGAAGTTTGTTAAATAAGTTAGCTTCAAGATAATAAAAAATATTAGCCTGTCCTACTCACCTGAAGTAGAGGACAACATGTTCACAATGGCTACCTGCGTATCAGACAGTGCTTCTTGGTAGGAAAGGTTTGCTAGGAACCACTGCAATGTTGAGAATGAAAAGATAATAATAAACAGCCTAACGTGACACTGTATATGCAGCACAGGTCACTCAATTCAAATAATTTCCAATTTGAGTTTTGATCAAATTTATCCAAAAAGATGCAAAAAGGTGACTATAGAAGATTCAGACAACTTTTAGGAAAGTAGCTTTAGCGAAAATCTGAATCTATCTATTGCAATGAATTAAACACTTACCACAAAGCAGAAGAAGAAGCTAATTTTTGCTACTTCAATCACAGTAAGTTTGCCAACCGTTTTTAGCATGGACTCATGGTCTTTGGCCGCTGGATAGGACATCCGTGACAGTTTAGCCTCCAGCGCCTGGGTGGACGGCAGCTGCCGAACCTCCATGATGTTGCTAAAACGTACCCGGTGCTTTTTAGGGGCTGTGGAGGAAAAAATAAACACAGTATTACATTTTGTGGCCTTGAGTTACAGTAGCACCAGGCTGGCAATTAAAATCGCACAAAGAGATGGTTATTACTGAGATAACCTATGGTGAGGAAGAAAACATCAAAGTAAATCAATGCATAGAAAGTGACAATGATGTTACCTTGACTGGGAACAAAAAGTATACACCAAAAATGCCAGCAGTTAACCCATACATTAAAAAAATTCTCAAAAGGTGTGACTATTACAGTTATTTTTTATGCTGAAGACTGTTCATAAATTCAGGACCCACTGTATTGGTTTTACTTACATCGTTCAGAGTTTCCCTTGGCATTACTGGCCTGTTCTGCTGGTGCATCTTGGAACTTGACAGGAACGTAGAGGGGTTCACTCTGAAATAAAGTAAATTTCAAAAGCTATCAGTTTACGTTTGCCACAGTTACAGTGATCAGTAATATTTGTACCAAAGAAACCAAAAATTAAAACAAAGAAAGACCTCAAATTGTACTTTACTATAAATAACCAATTAATGTCAATGGCAAAATTATGGCTCCGAGACACAAATAAAATTATAAGAAAAATTAAATACTATTAAATAACTCATATATGTTCAATTATCATCAGATTATTTAAACAAGGACAAACTTCAGTACTAAGTATCATAGCACAAGCTAACGATGAGGTTTAAATACTTCCTAAGGCTTGAAACCAATCACGGCAGAGTGACTGACCTCAGAGATAATCCCTACAGATGTTAAAAAAGAAATAAAATCAAGATGCACACAGAGAGGTGCACTTCAATCTTTCAGAAGTTTGTGTTTATGCCTTGAATCCTCGAAGTATGGCCTGGATAGTGTCGTTTCCACCTCCCAATGACATCCTCAGCTGAGGTCAACACTGCAACCTTCTGCTTTGTCCTTGTGTTTCTGTGCACTCGAAAGTAACTTCCAAAAGCCTTCCACACCCCTCCCGCTTCTGGGCTTTGCCTCTGCAGCCACTGCTGCCGTAGCTTTTTTAGCACGGTAGCGACTTTCTACTGAAATTCTCTGCACTAGTAATGTGTGCCAGGCCTCCTTCTTCAACTAAAAGCATCTTTTACAGTTGGTGTCCAATGGTTTCCGATATTGAGTTCTACCACCGCGACAGGCTCCAGTCACCTTACAACTGGAGTTATTTGCAGCAACAGACAAAGACAAGGAAGATCTATACAAACTGTTTTTAAATAAAAAATATACAAACTTTTTTAAAACTTTCAACTTTGACATGAAATGCATCTCTCTATGGCTCTTTCTTTTCAATTTAATATAACATAGTACTTACTAGGGAATTACTTAAATTGTTGTCTGTAGTGCAAGTGGTTAAGTAGGCTTCTGCATCAGCAAACTACAAAAAATAGAACAATAAAACATCAAGTCAATCAAAGTTCAAGGGCTTCTGTTATACTATAGAACAGAAAGTTATGCCACTATGGCATTACCATACTTGTCACATCAGGTTAGCTTATCCATACACAGTATACATACTTGTACCTCAAGTTACAAACATCCGAGTTATGAGTTTCGAATATACAAACATTTATGAGTCAAGCAGGAGAAGCCACATCCCGTGTTTGGGGCAAAGCGCTTGACTTGTGTGGCGGTCAGTGTAAAAAGCTCATATTTTAGTCCTTGTACAAGGAATGTTTGTTAGACAAGGGAAACATCTACTTTATACAACATCTAAACTTCCCCAGCTCTGCATATAATAATAAGATTCTAATAATATTACACTATAGATCAGAGATTCTTAACCTGAGGTCCACATATGGGCTTCAGCACATCTACAGAGTTCAGGCTTGTATTGAAAATAACTAAACAAAAATGATTTTTTAAAACAAATTTACTGCAATATTTTCTCCAAAATGATTTATGGACATTTTTCTCTGAATTATTCCTCAGCCTTCATCAGCTTTGTTAAGGGATCTATAGCCTAGTGAAGGTTAAGAACCTCTGCTACAGATGATGATCAATAGTCACAGAAACTGTAGCTTGGATTGGTCTACAATCAGAAGAATGTAAGGTAGTTAAGGACAGCTACTGTCCTTTAACTAGCCTTTCGTACTGGTATACTGGCTCACAATATAAAACTAGAGAACCCATGTTCTATGTTGCGGGAAAACCCATAACCTGAGTTACTGCTTCACTAAACCATCAAATCTACAGCTATGTAGAAGTATCAAATGTCCACAAGATTTTGATGAAACACAGCAGTAAAGTGTATGAAAAGTTGGGGCCAGCACTCACAAAGGCTGTGGGTCGGCCGCACAACCTGCCCGAACACTGCTGTCTCCATGGTCGCCACACCAGGAATCCCAGCAGGTAGAGGACGAACATGGATGTCTTGGCAAAGGTGCTGAAGAAGGGCTTGTTGTAGTCTTGGTGCTTAAATATATACTTGAACAAAAAGTAGAGCATGATCAAATCATTGCACAGTCATTTTGTCAAATGAGACAGCAGTACTCTAACAAGGCTATGGAATCCATGGATTCTACAAATACTCACATTGCGGAAATACTGCAGCAAGCTCCCTTATACAACTTTGTATCATCATAATATGATTTAAATCTGGAACACAGATACTGTTATTTTATAAAAATTACTTCACAAATGTAATGGCTTCTAAAACATTACTTGACCTACCACAGTACTTACCACTTCAACAGTTAAAAATAAAACCTAATAATTAGTCCTGAAAGTGGTAAAATCATATGACAGTCTGATTACATACATTACATACTCAGTCTTAATATGTAACATGATGCCACCTTACATGAGGGATAAAACATTCATCATCTGGTAAACTATATCATCTGGTAGACTCATGACCTTCAACGATTTTCAATGAGCTTTATTGGGCTTTATTGGATATTTACTGCGTCCATCACTAAAGCAATTCTCTTTATAACTCCAATGCACACACAAGCATTTATTTGTAAGCATTATTGTCCACACACTCTACATAGTAGCAAATATTAATAGTTTTAGGACTACTTCAGCTGCACCTGCATCACTCCAAAAGCTGGCCTGAAAATCCTTACAGTACGTGACAGGAATGAATAGTTATCACTCATTACCAATTACCATTACCATCCATTACTTACCAAGGTGAGTTCTGAAGAGGCCACCCAGATAACATCTACGAGCAGGAGGATGATGATGCCCAAAGCCATGCGCCTCCGCTGGGCCAGCACACTGCTCTGGGAGCTGCTCATCCGGTTCATGATGAAAACCAGCACCATTTGGAGGCTGTCAAGAACATATGTGTTAGTTGTAACCATTAAATAACACTGGGCCCCTTTCACAGACAGTGATTAAGTCTATATTAAAGCCTGGACTAAAAGAATTTCCAGCACAGAATTTCAAGTGAATCCAAGACTAGGCTACATCTTTGCATCCTTGAACAATTGTGATGTGTTCCCCTACACTAAAAAACAAAACAGAATGCTAAGTGGCCACGTGCTCACAATGTATGAGTATCTGAGAGCACCTAAATTAAGGCAGATTTGAGGAAGAAGCTTACAGCGGAGTACTTCTCACTGAGTGCGGCTACCCCCGTGCTGATACCTCGTGACACCGCCTGAAGGCACATTTCACGGTGGAGGTTTAGTTTAACAAAAGCCGGAGAAACACCTGCTTCTCCTCTGAGAGGATGTTCGGTGTATTGAGGAGCCGCTTTGCTCTCTCCCCAACGGCCGCAAACCACCCCACGGAAAGTGAAACATCGCTGTCGCTAGTGCAGTCCTCCATAACTTGGCCAACAGTCAGGATGAGCCCTGTTAGCCTCTCCCACACTGAGCTGCCCAGCTGCTGGACAGCTGGCTCATCTCAACACCGCAGCCGGACCCAGCGCTGGAGACATTGCGGCCACTCCGCAGGTTGTTGTTGTTCTTAACCTAATCTTAACTGCTTCATATGTGGTTTCATGGTTTTTTTTTTTTGATGGGGGGGTATGCATTTGAAAGAACACCCACGCCGATGAGAAATGAAAAATGTTTTTGTTCAGATAAAGAGATGTGTCTGTTACAGTTTGCCTTTATGCCAAAAATAGAGAAAAAACAGGTTGTCTCTACTAGATTTCTGCAGTACTATTGCATGGTTTCTGTCCAGACCTGTTCACTTTCTCAGACCAGTGCGCTGAGAGGTTTAAAGACCCTAAATGAATAATTCAACAAATAACACTCTCTAGCTTTACAAGTTAAGGCAGGGTCCTAAAAATTTTAAATGTATTTAGTTGCACAATTTTGCCTTTGCTTGAGACTTACGTCAAAGTTGCCTGCAGAGCACCACATGCTGTGAAAGATGTTAAAGTTTTAAATATTCAAAATATCTGAGCTGGAGAAGTGTGAAAATTGCAGCTGTCTGTCTCTAACCTCAGCTAAACCATGCGCAAAGGAGATGTAAAATAAACAAGAGAAAAAGTGAGCTGCACTTAAACTGTAAGCAGTCGAGTTTAAGAACTCATGGGATTGTTTCGTTTTTCCACTTTCTAACGCACAGCTACGCTAATGACAGAGCAATAGCCAAAGTGTCTTTATGCAGTATTAACTTTTCCAGATCTTACAAAGCAGCAGTATGTCCATTGAAAATGAAAACAGAGAGAGGGCAAATTTATCAGACAGAATTTTTTTAATGACAAAAAAAAAAAAAGAAAAAAAATTCAAGGGAACTGATGTGAAGAAAAAGGAATATGGGAACCTTTATGAAAACAACACGTTTGTGTTTTGACCGTACTTTCAGATATGGGGAAATGTAGCTGGTACCGCATTTTGACATAAAAGCAAAATCAGTTTGCTGTCGTTGCTGGTAACGCGGATGACGGACAATAAATGCCACTCTACATGCGTACAGGTAAAATGACAACTTGGAGAATTTATTTGGATTATAGCGGAACAATAGCGAATTGTATAGTCTACAAAACCGTGATGTAAAGTACTCCGTTTCAAAGAAATAAAACATTTACAATGACCGAAAAAGGTTGTTTTTTTGTTATTTGACAGAGTTGGGATTTGACGTACCTGTATGGGTTTTTCTTCAGGATTCTGCAATTTCAGTCTTCTAATCACATCTACTGTGTAAAAACTGAAATCAAACAAATAAAAAACTTAATACAATTAAACTGAAATGAAAATATATTTCTCTAATTAGCCCAAGCCCATTGCTAAATCCTGCAAAAATGCACAAATTAAGTTAATGGGGGGGTGCGGTGGCACAGCGGGTTTGGCCAGGTCCTGCTTTCTGGCAGGTCTGGGATTCGAGTCCTGCTTGGGGTATCTAGCGATGGACTGGCGTCCCATCCTGGGTGTGTCCCCTCCCCCTCCAGCCTTGCGCCCAGTGTTGCCGGGTTAGGCTCTGGCTAGCTGCAACCCCGCTTGGGACAAGCAGTTTCAGACAGTGTGTGTGTGTGTGTGTGTGTGTATTATCAACAGCTGCCACATATCCAGTTCAGGATGATGGTGGTGTGGAAGCACAAGAAATGAGGAAGGGTACACCTTAAATAAGATTCCAATATACACAAAGTGGTAAAGTTCATCTTTCATTAACAAGTGAAATATGTCCTTCAAAGGTCTTCTCACACGGAAACCAGTAACAACAAGCAATTTAAACCAAAAAAATTTAACTTAATTTTATATGACATGCACGGGGTCATTCCAAGACCAAATGTACCACAAGCAGTCCATAAACCTCTGAGACGACCTCATTTAGGACCGCAAATGCCACGATAAAGAGCCCTGAAACCAACTGAGTGTCTGCAGACAGTTTTGTGGCTCAAAGTGTTTAACTCTGCGTAAAACCAATGCAGTGTGTGTATTTGTAATATTCCTGCAACAGTGTTTCTTATTATTTTGCAATTTCTGATTAATACTCACTCTTACATGAACCCCACTAACTGCTTCTTTGGGAAACTAATAAAAGACAAGTCACAAAATGTCAACATGTACACACTGTCTGAAACTGCTTGTCCCAAGCAGTGTCACGGCGAGCGGGAGCCAAACCCAGCAAGACAGGGTGCAAGGCTGGAGAGGAGGGCACACACCCAGGACGGGACGCCAGTCCATCGCAAGGCACCCAGACCCACCAGAGACCAGGACCCGGCCAAACCCGCTGCGCCACCGCCCCTCATTCAACATATAGAAAAATACACATTAATATTTTGATACAGCACAGTGGTGCAGTGGGCAGCACTTGTGCCTTGCGGCTCCTGGACTGTGGCTTTGGATGTGGGTTCAAGTCCAGCTCAGCATTTGCAGAGTTCCCACGTTCTCTCCACACTTGTGTGGATTTCTTGCAGATGTTCTCGTTTCCTCCCGGAGTCAAAAGATTTCAGGTGAACTGATAACTCAAAGTTGCCATTCATGTGTCATTTGCTAGTTAATGAGTATGGGTAACCGGAATAGACTTGCATCCCATCCAGGGTGTATCCTGCCTCTTGTCCTATGCTAAGAGAGGTTCTGGAGCACCATGACGCTCCATTGAATGAGTAGTTATTGATGATGGGTGGGATATAATAAACAATTAAAAACCAGGAATACTACATTGTATAATACACATCATCTGCACACATCATCTGAAACCGCTTGTCCCATTCGGGGTCGCGGGGAGCCAGAGCTTAACCTGGCAACACAGGGCATAAGGCTGGAGGGGAAGGGGACACACCCAGGATAGGACACCAGTCTGTCGCAAGGCACCCCAAGTGGGACTCGAACCCCAGACCCACCGGAGAGCAGGACCCGGTCCAACCCACCGCGCCCCCTACATTGTATAATAGTGCTTTGTTATATTTTTTCACTAATTTCAAACATGATTCATGTTGAAACAGTACAAACACAGAATCATTTAAATACAATACAGTACTGTAATTATATTTTGCACTGTTATTTTCACCCCCATTTCTAGGTGCAGCATAGTGGTTAGTACTGCTGCGTCTGGACCCTTAAAGTTTGCACCCAAAGATTGCAGGTTCAGATCTTCAAAGCAATTTATGATGTTAATCTGCCTACAATTTTTTACCCATTTGTACTGAGCAATTTAGGTAGGGTAAACGCCTTACTCAAACCTACTACAGCCGTGGGATTCGAACCTGCGACCTTCGGGTGCAAAGGCAGCAGCTGTAAAAAGCAGTACGCTGGGAACGTGTCTCTCCCACTGTGTCTGTCCACTCAGACCACTCACTGTCCACCACTGTCCACTGCCACTGGGCCACTCTCTCTGTCCCCACATTTTGATTTTCTTTTTCACCCACGTTTTGTGCTAGCTTAGTCTTGCAGTTGCAGTAAGCGGACACGTGCAGAGAGAGTACTCTCAGAAATAGTCCAGTGAAAATCTTAACAATATATTTCCAGGCCATAATCATATGCACAGCTATTTCAATCCAACTGACTGTGTTGTTGCTCAGCAGCAGGTCGAGACACAGGAGCCAGCCACCAGTTGTGGTGTTGTGTGTTGTTTAGATAAATATAAATTATTCAGGAAAAATAACTAAATGCTGAGACTCGTCGGATACCATCTTGCAAAGGTCTTAGGCAGACACTATCACTTCTTTGCCATACCTCTATCCTCAGTAGAAGATGCATCTTCAATATTTGCCTGCCAGCTCTCCTGCTAGCTAGGATGTAAACATCACTGGTCTTAGTATTTCCTGCTCGAGTGACTTCACTAACCGCAAATAAGGATAGGCTTGTATAGGTGTCGGAAGTGCACCGCAACTGCTCGGATAACCTTGTGACTATATCATGCGGCTGGTCTCACTGCTCTCCCCTTTACCGTGGCAGGGGATGCAGTTGATATTGAAATCCGTGGGTCTGCGCAGTTGCTGTGCCATTAGGAATTCCATGACTATTGTTGCACAGTTTGCTCTTTCGGGAAATGTAGTTTTACACTCACGCACTGTCACCCGCACGGAAACGTCATTTAAAAGACGACAACGTCGGCGTTTCCGGCGGAACGGGCTGCGCGTGCTCCCTGATGGGAAAATTACCGTGTCTTGATTTTAAACCCAACAGTTTTACTGCGCCGATATCTTTCTCTGGGGCGACACTATAAACTCGCTGAAGGTGAAGCGTGTTTTAACAGGAGTTCATTATCTAGGAAATAATCGGTTTAACCTGATGAGCAAGAAAAAAAAAATGTGCGAGTACTGGTTTTGGCCACCAGGTGTCGAAGTAGTTACTGATATCGCTCGGCATTTATTTAGCACCTTCCTTGTGCACTGTCAAAAGTACTCAGAATGTAAGATTGTCACCTCCAGCTTTTACCAGTTACTGGGCATTACAGTCAGTGGTTTCTTTCTGCAGAAGTGGGATTATTCTGATTTTAAAGTGTTAAAATGAACCTGACTAAACCCTGATCACCTCCATGTAGCAGAGAGCTGCTGGTGAACAAACGACCTGGAGGACTTGCCATGTGGTAGCAGTGTGCTTTGTGTCCATGTGTTGTTGTCATCAGAGCTTCAATATATATTAGTACTTTAAATGAGACAAAAAGTGATTTTGAGGCTGAAAAACCAGTATACATGAATGAGGGATCAATTGGTAGGGATGTGAAAATCAACTGTTTGGTTCTTTGTTAAGAAACAAGAATGTATTGGTGTGTTTAGCAATAGCAAACAACATGGTAGACCATGGAAGACCACTGCAGTGCACGACCGAATAATACTTCAGTGGTAAAAGACTGTTGGACAAATCAAGAACACTCTCCAGGATGGAGGCATAGGTGTGTCAAAGACTACCATAAGGAGAAGAATACAGCAACATAATCTTAGAGGGTTCACCAGAAGATGCGAACCATTGGTAAGTCTCAAGAACAGAAAGGACAAGCTGCACTTTGCTAAAAAAATACATTTAAAAGCCTTTAGGATTCTGGAATAAAGTGACAAGTGAGAAATATATTAACCAGAGTGATGGAAAGAGAAAAGTGTGGAGAAAAAAGGAACTGCTTATTATCCAAAGGACACCAGCTCATCTTTGAAACATGGTGGTGGTAGTGTCATGGCTTGGGTATGGCAGCCACTGGAGCTGGGTCGCGTGTCTTTATTGGTTATGTGACTGCTGATGGATGAATTCTGAAGTCTGCAGAAGCATATTCTCTGCTCAGATCTAACTAAAGGCCTCAGAACCCAATGGACGGTGCTTCACCTGGAAACGGGACAATGACTTGAAACATATTGCTAAAGCAACTGTGGAATTTTTCAGGGCCAAAAAGTGAAACGTTCTTCACTGGCCAAATGGGTCAGCAGACCTGAATCCCACTGAGCAGAATTTCACTTACTTAAGACAAGACTGAAAGCAAAACGCCCCCGGAATCAGCAGGAGCTGAAGATAGCTGCAGTACAGGCCTGGCAGAACATCTCCAGGGAAAATACCATGATCTGGTTATGTCTAGGAGTCACAGACTTCAGGAAATCATTGGGTGCCAAGGATTTGTTACTAAATATGACAATTTTATTTAAGATTATGTTAATTTGTTCATTACTTGTGGCCCCTCAAAATGGGGGTTGGAGGGGTCCATGTATAAAAACATCTGCAATCGCTGCATGGTTCACCCAATGGAGATGCAAATACCCTCAGATTAAAGTCTGCACTTTAACCTCATAGTTAGTGCTTCATTTCAAATGTAATGTACTGGAGCACAGAGCAAAAGTCTAACAGTCCAGAAGCTTACAGACTATCAGTATCACTGTGTCAGAAATCAAACACAGTGAACATTTATTCTCCAAGCAATTTCTCATTGTTTATTATAAAAATATAAATGTTTCCATTTCACATTAACACAGCTGTAGTCTAGGCCATGCATACGGATAAATTTTAAATAAAAATGGTCTTGTAAAGAAGGCTGACAGTACCGTATTGGCCTTTATCTCTGAGAAAACGCGTACACACAACATTATTTTATTTGTAGCCACAAAATCAAAAACTTCAGCTGTGATACAAATGAACCACTCAGTTGTTGACAATGTACTCGCTGTGTCTCCCACTGCATAGCAGGTCTTAAGGTGTGCGGAAAAACGCTGAGGGCACAGCGATCGCCAGTAGGCGCGGCTCTCTTCTCCGGCTCCCTCTTTGTCTGCGCTGCCGCCTGCCGGCAGTCAGTCCGCCCGCCCGCCATCTTGGCTCAGCCCAAGGCTCTGACAGCGAGTGCGGAAGCCGGAACTGCCGCGCTCGCGCTGTGCCTTCCGTTTCTGCACAGCAGCAGAGCTCATCCTGCGCGCTGACAGTAGTACCGCTATTAAAACCCGCACGCAAACACATTTCATAGAAAAAGAAGAATGGCGGGACGGCTGCCGGCTTGTGTCGTCGACTGTGGCACAGGGTGAGCTGCTCTATGATCATGTTTTTTGGGCGGCGCGGCGGAGTGGAGTGGAGTGTGGAATGGAAGTGGGTAGTGATGCGTTTTCCGGATTTAGGGTGTGTTGTGCAGGATTCTGTGCGACTCGACTCCATTCTTCCATTCATTCAGTGTCGTGCGCGACATCTTAGAACGGCTAAGAGGCTCTTTCTGCGAAATTTGCCAGGTTAATTCGTATTTTGCAACCCCGAGGGCTAGACAGTGCTAACTGTACGAGGACTACTAGGGGGAAAGCTAGCCGTTTAGCCGTTTTGTTTGTTGTCACCGGCGTGAGAAAGAAAGCGCTGCTGCCCCCCGAGTGCCGCCACTCACTCGACCATCACTCGTGAACGCTTCCATTTCATGATATACTACTCGGCGAAATAGCGCGAACCTCATTCTAAAGTTAGATAGAGGAAGTTGGCCTGCTTCCTAATGTGTGTCTAACGCTCTGTGTCCCTGCGCTGGCGCCCCGGTGTGAGCACGCGCACACGGCCGACCTCCTCGCGCCGCTTCCTCGTTCTGCCTTTTGATTCCATATATGGTCGTTTTCGGCGCCCCGATGCTTCCTTAGGTGCTCCGCTTCTCGGAAGCGCGGAACGGCACGGTACTGAGGGGCGCTAATCCAGGTATCGTGCCTCAGGTCACAGTTAATAGTGAAAGCTGCGCGAGGTGCTTAATTCCTCCTGATCATCATGTCTATCAAGTAAAGGCGCATCGCCGACTGTAACTTACAGTTAGTTACGTGTCACTGGCCACGTGTAAAACAGGTTTTTAAAGTTAAAATACACGTATTTATAGAGTGATCGTCGCATGCCATTTGGTGTCGGTGTGTGGTAAACATAGTCATTGTGGACTCTTCTCGAACTGTCACTCACTACATGTTTGGTTGAGGCCTGGCTGAAGATGCAGCTCCTTTTCAGTGGAAAGTTCCTTGGCCTGTTGGCTGGAACCCCTGTCTGAATCCGTCCGTGGACCTTCGTTCACGTTCCACCTGCTGAGAGCTGCTGTGTGCCTTTGGTTAGCAGAGGTTGTAGGTTCGAATCCCACTTCCAGCTCCTGTAGCAGTGCAGGTACCTGAAAGGGCTCTAGTAGGAAATTACTCAGCTGTATAAATCCCATGCTGACAGAGGATGATGTCCATCTGCCGTGACGATCGAGACGTTCCATGCCAAGTCGGGGATCCGAGATTCCGTTCACCAACTTTATAATTACTTGTTAAACACTAGCTTACAAATTGTTATTTTTTTAGAATGCCCAGGAGGGGTGGGCTACCACTGGCCCGTAGACCCCCAGAGGTTTTCTTTTTCTCCCTCAACTTACAGTTGGGAGTTTTTGTTCCTTTCCCTGGTGGCCAGTAGGTATACTCATAGCTCTATAATAAGTTCTTCATTATGGTAGCCATAAGTTGACCGTCTTCTTTGTTTGTATCTGTTTTTCTTGCCTTATGTCCTGTGTTAAAGCGCTCTGTGTCACTGCGTGAGAAGAGCGCTCTATAAAAAAATAAAATAATAATTTAAAAAAATATATAAATGGGTGAATAACTGCAAGTATCTTAACATTGCAAGTGACTTTGGAGAGAAGTGTGAGCTAAATAAATGCACACTTTGCCCTGGAGTGTAGAACCCATTCGCAGTATCCCTGTAAGTCACTTTAGGCATCAGCTAAGATTAATAATAATCACTTCTTTGATAAGTGGCGTGTTAAGAATTTACAGCCCAGATTGTTACAAATGTTTCAGAAGAGCACAATCTTAAAGTCTTCAAGTCTTTCTTTTTTTTTCTTCCAGTGAGTGTGGAAGTGTTTAATTTTTCTCTGTTCTTTACTGTTTTTATTGTCTTCATCAGTCTGCTTTCATCATACAGTTACACTTGCTTTTGTTTGTTCTCCAAAATATTTCTATAGTGTTAAAAATCCTATTAAAATCCCTTTTGTCACTTTGCAAAATGAGCACTGAGGCTAAATGTATGAATGTCTTAACTGCTTCAGCTTATTGCTAATGATTTTGCACATAAATGAGTTGTTGGTCAGATACAGCACATATTGTTAAAAGCCTTTTAAAAGGCGTGTGTGTGTGTGTGTGTATGTGAGAGCTTATATGTGCACCTTCTCAGCTTGTAAACATTGTGAACCTAGTTGAAACATCAAGCATTGCATGTGGTTGAGATACTTACAATATTGTTTTTTTCAGATACACAAAACTTGGATATGCAGGAAACACAGAGCCTCAATTTATTGTTCCTTCATGTAAGTGTTACTGCTCATTGCTCTTGAATTCACCCTACAGGCCCATGTTTAGGTTTTGCTTTTTTTAGACCTGTAAGATAAATTGGCTTTTTTTTGTGGTTGTTTTACAAATGGCTTGCATTTTTTAAAAATTGAATATTTTGTCTGTTAGTTTGGTTGAACTTTAAATTCAACAGAATTCTGCAGTTATCATTTAATTCAAACAACATCAGGTGAAATTAAGTTTTGGGGCAGATTTATGAAGCTTTTGCACAGCTAAAAAAAAAATTACACCACTCATTTCCATGAGACGTAGCATATCAAAGTATTGGACCTTCCAAGTTGGCTAATGCACTCTGTCTGCAAATTCCAGTTTGGTCCCCTTCATCTGTATATAGTGATCATCTTCTAACTACTTGCAGTTTTCTCTGTCTTTACCTGTGTGTCCATCATACAAAATAAACTGTACAGCTGTGAGCTGTAACCATTGTGAAAGAGCATTGAATTATTCTGTTGTGTTTAACTGCACAGTGCAACATTTATCAAACACAGACAGCATTTGCTTCCATAGAAAGTTTCAAAAATTGGTAAAATTGCAATTGGAAAAACTTAACTTTTTTTTTTTTTTTTTTTTTAATGGAATATTTGAATTCAATATTTTGTGTAGTCTATTTCATGCAATGCAATAATAAGATAATACAAATAATTACTCAGAGGCAACACAAAATTTAGAGGAGAAGTAACTGCAGATGAGTAATTTTGAATTTGCTTTATCTAGTTCTTGCTTAAATGCTTTGAAAGCTGTATGATTCTGGTGAGGCGGTTGACAATTCCACAATTTTTTTTATTACTAATAGCTTCTGTTAAGAACAATCCTGAAGATTGATGTGTTAATTTCCTAATGATGGTGGAGCTGTACAGAAGTGAGATGAGGGGTCCTTGTCTATGTTGTTGATTGGTAATTTTTAGACATTTATGTTCAATTTTATTTCTGTTAAAAATACATACATTTATTAACATTTTCTAAATGTGTACATCCCCTCTTCAAAGTAATTGTTTAATTTTCATTGTGTGGTAAATCCCAGTTCATAGACTATGTGGCATTTGTTCAATGCCCAGGTATTGCCATCAAAGAGTCGGCCAAGGTGGGGGACCAGGCACAGCGCAGGATGATGAAGGGGGTGGATGACTTGGACTTTTTCATTGGTGATGAAGCTATAGACAAACCCACATACGCCACAAAGGTAAAGCTCCGAAATCCTCCAGCACTGACCTCTGATCTCAGTTCCATAAGTTAATAGCCTGTTGACATTAGTTTAAAAAAACTTATATTCTCTGTATTATGAAGGTGTAACTTGGCTATGGACATATTCTTTTGCCACATGGTAGTATGTGCGTCAGTAACACACAGCCTAGCAGTGAGTAATGCAAGTGCCTCATAGCTGCTAGGCTGTGTGTTTATGTGCAGTTTGTGAGTTTCCTCCACTTGTCCTGGTTTCCTCTCTGCTTCAGCTGAACTGTTGCTACATTCCCTGTAGTGAGTGTGAAAGTGTGAGTGAATGAGTGGCTGTGATGGCCTTGCGATAGACTGCTGTGGCATCCAGGGAGTTCTCCATCATGTGCCCTGTGCTTACTGGGATAGACTGTGGATCTCGACAATCCTGAAACTGAATAAGTAGTAGCTGAAAATGAAGGGGGGGTGTGTGTGTGGAAGTCGTTTATACAGTTTGTGGTAATTCACTGAACTCGCATTGTTGGTTTCATGTTTATGTGAGCAGCCCCAAAAAAACACAAACTGCATCTTGCTTTGTGTGCCAACAGTGGCCAATCCGTCATGGCATTGTGGAAGACTGGGACCTCATGGAGAGGTTCATGGAGCAGGTCATCTTCAAGTATCTGCGGGCTGAACCCGAAGACCACTACTTTCTCTTGGTAAGAGACAGTGATCTACACCTTCACCCCAGAATTATCATTAATTTCTCACAAACTATTCTTCAGTAAATAGCTTGACAGCAGAATGAGGCTTAAACTAAGAAAACACTTGTTTTCTATAATAGCTTTTGCAGTTTGTGCTTATTTATTTAGGTCAGAGTTCTACATTTTTCTGTGAAAAATTTATTTCCTTTTAATACAACTTTTACCATATACATGTATATAATTGTCTCAGTAACTAAAAATGCCCCTGTTTAGTCATTCTGAGTGCTCAAGTATTCTTTACACTTGTAACTCTGTTTTGAAATGAAACGTACTTTGAACATACACTTGACTTTATCACTGCGTTTCTTTTTCACATTCTGTGGTACACTACATGACATTTGGAGAACTTGGTGTAGAATTATCAGTTTACCCTTCTTGTCCCCCAGACTTGTCCGTTGCTCACTTACGGTGTTGAGGTGCTTATTCCAGCACAAGGTGCAAAACACAATTCACAGGGCATCCCAAGGATCACATAGACTTGAGACTGGTGCACCAGTGGCAGTTCAGTAGTTCACCAATAGAGCACCGGAGTGTGTGAGGAGTCCACAGTAAATGAGGTTCCATCGTATGATGGTGGGACTCCCGCTTTGGGTCATGGTGCAGCCTTTAGAGTGGAGCTGCTTATCCTGCAATTTGAGAGGAGCCACTCAGGTTTACTAGAATGTGCCCAGGAGTAGGCAGTAAGAGATGATAAATCTTACCTGTCTTTGCCAAACCTGGGGACTTTCCATTATGACTGGAGACAAAAAAGGATGTGCGGCCTGGCCTGTTGAGCCTTTCCTGCCATGACCCTCCTCAGAATAAGTGCTTCTGAAGATAATTCGGGAATGTTGCGGCTGTACAATAAACTATTACATTTTAAATGCTTCTACCTATAACTTACTGACTTTCGAAGTTTTTCTTACGTCTTCTCTGCAGACAGAGCCTCCACTGAATACGCCTGAAAATCGAGAGTATACAGCAGAGATCATGTTTGAGTCCTTCAACGTTCCAGGTCTTTATATAGCTGTTCAGGTAATATCTCTTTCCAACATGTACAGCGCTATGGAAAATTTTCACCCTGTCCAATTTTCTAAAAATTTTTTTTTTTTTTTTTTTTTTTTTTTTGCGAGTCACTGTTAAGAGATCTTTAACCAAAACCTAGCATTAGATTAAAGGAATTCTCCGTGAACAAATTTCACACATTGGGGTTGTAGCTAATACCTCATACCTGAAGCTGTTTCATTACCTTGCCCACCAGGTAACAAAAAAACCTACATTTGATTTATTGATATATCTACATCCTACTAAAAGCCTCATTATGACAGGGATTAGATTGGGGTCACCTATATTTATTTTTTTTTGTGGCACTTAGTGCAAATATAGCTAAATTGTTCTTAAATATGAGGGTGAGGAAGTACCTGGTAAAATCCAAAAGGATGTAATGACTCATAGATAGGTCTGCAGAAATGTGGCAGCCTTACTGAAGGCATCTTCTGTGTTGCCAATAAAATTTAGTTTAATAGTGCAATGAAAGGGGTAGCTGGTAGCGTAGTGGTTAGAGCTGCTGCCTTTGGATGTAAAGGTTGGCAGTTGAAATATCATATACTGCTGTAATACTGTTGAGCAAGTAGGGGAGGGAAGTGTCAGCTAAATTAATAAATGTAAATTGATTTTGGCAGTGAATATGAGCAAATCTAGACATACAGTATGTCTTCCTTATAAACATATGCTTTTTGGGTTTTCCTCAGCTCCATATGATAAAGGAGCATACAAAGTGTTCAGTTTAGAGGTTACAGGATTGCAGTGCAATTTCTTGCACTGGTGAAGCACGTTCTCATGCCTGTAATTTAAATGTAATCTCGCTGTTAACTACCAATATTTGAGTTAGAGGTAATCTTTCAAAGTACGGATACTTTAATGTAAATGTTCTGTGTTGCACGTATTATATTTATATTCATATTCTTGGTCTTTGCTACATTGGGCTGGGATGCACACTCATGACCCTTCCATTAAACATTTCTGGTTACTAACAGCGCTGCTCCCTCCGCAGGCTGTTCTTGCCTTAGCAGCTTCCTGGACATCCAGACAGGTGGGAGAGAGAACACTGACCGGTACGGTAATAGACAGCGGTGATGGGGTCACACATGTCATCCCTGTGGTGAGTCCTTCCTCTAATACCTGGACTATGCCTCTGTAGAGCAGCCTGGCCTTTTCTGATGAGAGAGGATATAGAATTTCTTTAAAAAGTTCTTTCTGGTTCTAGTTGGACAATTTTTCAGATTATTCTCCTATCTGCAAATACATTTTTTGTGGAATCTCCATAGAGATGCCATAATTTAGAAATTATTCATACCACAGCTTTAATGACTTGGGTTATAGAAATATCGTGTATATTTACATTTTGTCTACACTGTCTCTTAAATCTCAAGTTACTTTATCAGCTTTAAAATGTTAAAAAGGTTTTTAAATGTTTGAAGGGGAAAAATTAGCTGTCAAAAGCTTGAGAGGATTTTTGGTGTCTATAAATAAAAGCATCAGCAGCTCCAATCATACTGGTTTTGTATCCTTCAGGCAGAGGGATATGTTATTGGCAGTTGTATAAAACACATTCCTATTGCTGGCCGCGACATCACGTACTTCACCCAGCAACTGCTGAGGGAGAGGGAGGTGGGAATTCCTCCTGAGCAGTCTCTGGAGACTGCCAAAGCGGTCAAGGTATGTCTTCAGCTACCGTCTCTTCTGAAGTGAGCTGTAAATGTGTAATAGCCAACTGGCAAACTTGAGAGCCATTGACTCGTGCATTTCTCCAGTCAAATAGGTAAACTTCTCAGAAGGTGAACATTACCGTGCTAAATCAGTGTTCTCATGACATAGCTGATCTCCATAAGACAAATGGCTGTCAGGTTGATCGAAGAAACGTAGATGAAGGTGTCCAGTTAAATACCAGTTCATAGTAACTGAACGTGACTTTAGAGAAACATTTCTGCCAAAGCAAACGAAAATGAGTAATCGGAATGCCTCTTGGCTATACCTTTGATACACATCAGATGTCACTAGTGCAGTATTTAATTTCTTCTGTAGCGTGTATTTCATAAGAATGACGAGAACTATTTCTTTACCACTGTAGACAGTCATTAGAAAATAGATAACAGAAGATGGACTGCTGACTGTGAAGGTTATTTTGTTTACAGGTAATGCTCCCTTTTCTTGTTTTGTATTTTACTTTGCTTCCCAGGAACGGTTCAGTTATGTGTGCCCAGATTTAGTAAAGGAATTCAATAAGTATGACACAGATGGGTCCAAGTGGATTAAACAGTACACCGGCATCAACGCCATCACCAAGAAGGAGTTCACTATTGATGTAGGCTATGAGCGCTTCCTGGGACCTGAGATCTTTTTTCATCCAGAGGTAAATGATCAGCACTTGGCTCATGGACAGTGCAATTGCTTGACATAACCTGCACAAAACATGATCTACTACTATCTACTAGCGCCTGCTAATGATGGGAGGAATTTGCAGCATCTGCCAGAGCTGTCAGAGCCCCTGCCTTGTTCAACTGCAGATTTAACTGTCATTGCTTTATTAAATGAAAATAAAATTAGACTTTTATTATGATGGTAGCACAGGTTGGTGTTACGTTGTTCAGAATATTGTTAATGATTTTCAGTGATTATCACCTTTCTAAATGTTATATTTTCCCAGTTTTTTTGCCATACATGTAGATAAGTGTTGTGAAGTAAATTAAATGCCATGCAAGGATGCCTGAAGCTGGGAAGACGAGAATAAATAATTTGTCATCTGACATCACCTTGGCATTTTCTCCGTTAGAAAAACATATTGGATGGAAATGGACTGATGAAGCTTGTTTACATTGCATTTCACAAATTGGTGAATTCTACTTTATTTTTCTTGCAGTTTGCGAACCCTGACTTCACCCAGCCTATTTCAGAGGTCGTGGATGAGGTCATTCAAAACTGTCCCATTGATGTGAGACGTCCCCTCTACAAGGTAAATCCTACCACAGTCAGACTTTCATTGGTACCTGTCACTTTTTCAGAGGCATGAGCAGTAACTTGTGAGTCTAACATGTAGCTTCATTCTTGCTTTTCAGAACATTGTCCTCTCTGGTGGCTCCACTATGTTCAGGGACTTTGGCCGCCGACTACAGAGAGACTTGAAAAGGACGGTAGATGCTCGACTGAAAATGAGTGAAGAACTTAGTGGTGGCAAGTTAAAGGTGAGAGAGGACTTCTAAGTTTGTTACAAAGCAGCATTTATTGTGTTACTGCAAGTCCTCACAAAATATTGTTATACCGTATTATACTACTGTACATTATTAAGAAAACATTTTTTCCCCTTCTGTTTGTAGCCTAAACCAATTGATGTGCAAGTGATCACCCACCACATGCAGAGATATGCTGTTTGGTTTGGAGGATCCATGCTGGCCTCAACTGTAAGTTTTTGTTTTGTCATTGATTTCACTGATTAAAATGTCCACTGGGACAAAAAAAATGTATTAATTTCTATTTTAGCTCTTTCAAATACAGCTTATAAGGAGAGACATATTCATTTAGCCTTACAGAGTATTCACTTTCATTATTTTCATGCAAGGCCTTGTTGCAAAATTCACCATAGATCAAATGTGAGTGATCACAACAGCATAATTCATTATATAGCAGTTACCACAGTGAAAATACCTTTTCCAAATTTTGCTCACATTCATATACACACTTATATGTATGCATTTTAATACATTTAAGTACCCAGTGATCAGCTAAATAATTTTTATTTTTGTACTAACTTTGTTGGTATACCTTTTAAAGTTATCCCTTTCTTTTCTAGCCTGAATTCTACCAAGTCTGCCACACCAAAAAGGACTATGAGGAAATTGGGCCCAGCATTTGTCGCCATAACCCTGTGTTTGGAGTCATGTCATAAATGCAGACTTTCGCCTTTATACAGGTTTTGTCATAAGAGACCAGGGTCAGCATTGCTTTGGTTGCATATTCTCTTTGAATGGGTCACAGTTGCTGAAAATACAGGAAGAGTGTAATTTCAAAAAAAAGTAAGACCAAACCTCACGATGGAAAATTGTACCAGATGTCTTGAAAATGTGGGATTAATGGTTTCTACACCAAAATAAATTCATTTTGTTTTGTAGTTGCAGAGCAATGTGTTGGAAAAGCAAAAACAATGATAAAACATAATCATTATAAAATGATTATAGAATGTAATGTGCCCATTTTTCTTCTATGTTGAGGTATTCCCATGGCTTGAAGCTCATCTTGGCTTCAGTTGTTAATTTTTCTGTTTACAAGGCAAGAGCTTGTTTAAATTTCTTTAAAAAATTAATATGTAAAGCTAGAGAGATCAGAAATGATTAAATAACCATTAAGGTAACATCATTTAACTCAGTTTGACCTGAATACTTGTAGCATTTCCCACATGGAAACCTATGGAAAAAAAAATCTCTCATTTAACATGCTTACCTTGATCTTTATTCCATTTTCCTACTTTTTTTGGATAATTATTTCCCCCATAATAACTTCTCTGAAATGTACTCACTCCTGCTGGTGCTTTCTCTATATTAACCCTGCTTACATTTTAATATGTATCTTGCAGCAGAAATTATATTGCTTATAATTATGGTGATGATGGTGAGGATAAAGACAATTTAAGCGATTATTGGACCAGTATCTTGTTACAGTTTTCTCAAGTACCAAATGATTAGTGGATCGGAAGTGTGTATTTAATGCAACATTCCAATAAAAGGCACAATCATTTCTACCTGTTCTCTTGTGGTGTCTTTTCATATGGTGGCTCAGACAGTTATGGTTTGAGTAAACTTAAAGGTGCATTTTGAAAACCCCTGTAGCACTCTTTTATACTCAGTTTTTGATAAGCTGTAATACTTCATGTTATTGAGAACAGCAAGATATATCCATCCCTCACTTAATGTGGTTAATTTGTTCCATAAAATCACCCCATTTAGGTGAATTCCCTTTAGCCAGTGGGGATCGAATTAGCATAATTGTCCTGTCTTCTGCATACATCCCATGTACGCTTGACAGGAATCTAAACTACCCCCACATGAAGGCACTTGACACTAGTTATTGGTAGTTCAATTTATTAAAGTGAAAGTGTGAGAAAATCAGTCTTGAAATTCCATTGAAATCTTATGAAGGCTGTTTGTTTTACTTCCTTTAGTCTAGATGGTATTTTTAAGCTCAGGTGGATATTTGTATTTTCACTACAGTATATATAGATGATCCAAGTGATGGATGTAGTGTTTGACCTGTATGAACTTAGAGACTAGTAACAGTTGTGTACAAGAACCATAAATTTAAGCACATGCATTTTGTAACTCAATTTGTAAACTTTGCTACATAGCTTTCCATAGAGTTTAAATAAGGTAACAATTATATACATACATACATATATATATATATGAGGACCACAGAAATGCAATAAACTGACTTGTAAAAGACAAGCTGCAGGTTTACCATGAACTGTGCAATGAATAAAAGTAAATTTCTTGCACTGCTCAACTGTGATTTGCCATACAAAATCCAAATTTGGTCCTTATAAATACCCCAGAAATGCCCAATAACCTGAAGTAGGGAAATTATGTCATGGGATACAGATATTATGCTCCTTGAGAAGTCAAATTCTTGTAAGTTGAATAAGTGTATCTTTGGGTAAGACTCCTTTGGACAATTTTACCTGGGCACAGACAGATCACAAGACTACATAGTTCAGGGTTCACTACTGGAACATTGGAGTGAAAAGTTGCATTGTGTGACTCACATCCACATTCAGAGTTAGCACTTGGCAACAAACCTATTGCACAATTCCATGGACTGTATGAGGTAAAACAGAGGTCCTAACCCTGCTGAACACCTCCACCACACACACACTTTAAGAACTGCTTGTCCCATACGGGGTCACGGGGAACCGGAGCCTACCCGGTAACACAGGGCGCAAAGCCGGAGGGGGAGGGGACACACCCAGGACGGGACGCCAGTCCGTCGCAAGCCACCCCAAGCGGGACTCGAACCCCAGACCCACCAGAGAGCAGGACCGTGGTTCAACCCACCCCACCCTCATATTATAGTGGAATGTTAAGTGAGAGCAAAGCATGCAGGCTTTCAATGGAAGTGGTATAGCATGGGACATTCAGACATACAGCGTTACAGTGTTTTCCCACAGAAACCAGTTCACCCTTCCTCCAGGAAAAATACAGGGTGATGTGTAACCAACCAAAGTACATTCTAGCTGCTAGCTGTGGTGGATGTGTGGAACTGAATAACATATGTATTCTACTGCAGTCCGGCTGAATTCCCCACTGAATCCCAATAAGATTATCCCTTGCTGCAGGCAGATGGTCAAACACAGCCTTTTACGTGGCAATGAATTGTTCATAGGTAGCCATGATGGGTCCCTGGTGATTCCACAGGTGAGCTGAGTAGTCTAGAGTGGCATCATAGACGCCATCGAGTCTGCTCCCAGACTACCAGATAGAGGGTTGATTAATTTTAAATGACCTACAGCTGTAAGTAGCAAAGAATTAACAATTGTAAAAATAGCATGGATAAGATAGGCAAGATAAGGCTATGATGAAGCAGGTATGTCCAGAGCATCAAGTAAGGAAGCCTAGAGTACAGTGCATTCAGAAAGTATTTGGACCCCTTCGCTTTTTATCACATTTTTTGTGTTGCAGCCTTGTGCTAAAATCATTTCAATATTTTTTTTCCCCCATCAGTCAACACTTAAAACCCCATAATGACAAAGCAAAAACAGGATTTTATAAAATTTTGGCAATTTATTGAAAATAAACAGAATAATCACATTGACATAAGTATTGAGGCCCTTTGCAATGACACCTGAAACTGAGCTCAACTCTGAATGTGTTTGAGAAGCTCAGCCAGAGCCTAGGCTTCAACCCAGTCAAACATCTCCAGAGAGCTCTGGCAGTAGCCCTCCAGTGATGGTCCCCATCCAACCTGAGAGAGCTTGAGAGTTTGGAGAGAAGAATGGCAGAAAATCCCTAAATCCAGTTGTGCGAAGCTTACACCTTTATTTTTCAAGACTCAGTTATAGCCCCGAGTCTTCTTGGGTGTCAAAGCTTGTTCCTCCATTGCCTTTCAGTGAAGAGTTCTTGTTTCCCGACCTATGTGGCCAGTTGGTTTACTAATACAGTACCTTTAATAACTAATACAGTTCTTGTAGTAATTCAGTGTATAGTAAGCCTCTTAATAGTATTGTCTACTGATCCTTTGTTCAAAGCTGTCACTTGTGAGAAGAGCACTCTGTAAAAATAAAGAGTACTGAAAACAAAATGTATTAAATTATTTTTATAAATTAGCTCTAATATTTAATAATTATCCCTCATTAGGGTGGCTTGTCATGTAACTCCGCCCTCATCAGCTGTTTAAATGCTGAAATACTTAGTGTTTTCATAAGGAAAGGAAACTGTCATCTGTGTCCTTTAAAGAGGAATTTCTGCTTGTATTTGACACCCCTCATCTTCCACCTCCTCCTAATCCAATTTGGCCTCCTGCTCATGCCTTCCCACACGAACACCCACACTTCCACTTGCTTCTGCTTTAAGCGCTGAGGCTCTGAAAAGCTTTCTCGTTATTTCTTCTTCTTCTTTTCTGTCAATATTTGAAATTCTGCTGTGGTCTCAGAGGTTTTATTAAAGAGGTACTGACTTGCCGTGACTGTTTACATAGTTTCCCTTTTCAGTGCAGAAGTATTTTGATGCAAAACAGTTCCTTTAAGTGGTGCACAGCCCATTTAATGAAAAGCTGCTTTCTGGAAAAGTGAAAGTTGAACATGTGAAGTGAACTGAGGAGCTACTGTGTGACACAATGTGTGGTAGGTAAAAAAGCAAGCTTTTTAAAAATGCTCCACAAGCTGTTACTTTTACATAACTCTAAAAAAACATCATGGAAGTTTTAAAAGGTTTTATACTGTAAAATAACCTTTTTGAAAAGAAACTCGCATATTTTATACATCTGTAAAATGAAGGGAAAAAGTCCCCAGTGAGTCACTCTGGGATCATAAATATCCAGTTTTGTTCACAGTAAAAATCTCAGTCTTTATATTAGAGTCGAACTCCTCGAACAGCGATGCCAAGTTAGTGCCCGTGCTCTGGTACATCCATGCCACACTTCTTTACTCATAAGTTTTCTCTATCAGTTGTATTATTTTGCTCTTTCTGTTATAAATAAATGTGGTTTTACAATGGTGCCCACCTTTTAAGCCTTTACCTCACCTTTATTCATTTAGTTGATGCTTTATTCCAAAGCAGCTTGCAATTATTTACCCATTTATACAGCTTGGCATTTTTTTAACTCAAGCGATTTAAGGTAAGTACCTTACCTGTACCTTGCCTCTCTCCTTATACAGTCTTCCTCTACCTTCCGAAGGTAACGCATTCCGGAGGAAACACAATTTGTAGCAAAAAACATAGCTTGCTGGAAACAAACAATGTAAATACATGGTCTTCTCACACACTGACACTTACTTATATGCTAAATGCAACAAACACATTTGAAATCCACCTGCAAATCTATGTATCTATATCTCCCCTCTTTTTTTGTTGGAACACACACCCTGCTTCCATGAAATGCTGTTATAACATCAAAACCCAATTAGCTGTGGCATCACTTCACCTTGTTTTTATTTGCTGTGTACAGTATTGGTTCTAGATGTTTTAAAAACAATTTACCGCTATATTTTTGCTCATGTCATGCCTGTGTATTGTTGTATTAGTTGGACCCAAGTGTGGGTGTTTTTATTTCCGTGCCAAAACCAGGAGCAGACAAAATCCTTGGTCGGAGACAGGCGTGGGTATTCCAAGGTGCGGACGTCATTTTCAGGGGCGAGACAATACTCAGTATACAGGGGAACAAGCAGAGGTCAGAAGCCAGGAGAAACAAGAACAGGGAACAGGGTGTAAGGAACAAAACGCTGAATTCACAAGCCAAGCAGGCAGGCATTGTAAGATTCCACACCCGATGCTATGACGGCTCTTCCTTTATACCTGGCTGTGCTAATCAGCAACAGGTGCTGTCGCTTAGCTTAAGGGTGTGGGCGTGACAGTACCCCCCACCCCAGGGGCGGCTCCAGCTGCCTTTCTGGTCCTGGGTGGGTGCCCCTTGGGCTGGGGGGATGGGCGATCCAGATGGTCCCTGTGGAAGGGTGAGATCAGTGCGGGGTCCAGGATGTCCACCGCTGGCACACAACAGCGCTCCTTCAGGCCATACCCTTCCCAATCCACCAGGTACTGTATATGGCCGCAACGACATCGGGAGTCCAGGAGCTCCCAAACTGCATACATCGGGGCTCCATCCATCTCCACCAGTGGGGAGGCACCGAGCCACAAGGAACCTGGAGTGAAGACACTCTATACAGTTTGAGGAGGGAGACATGGAAGGAAGGATAGACCTGGAGATTCGGCAGCAAGCGCAACTGATAAGTGAATGGGTTGATCTGACATACGATCCAGTAGGGGCCGATGTATCGGGGGCTCAACTTCCGGGATGGGAACCGCAGTTTCAAGTCCCTGGTGGATAACCAAACCCACTGACCCAGCTGGAAGGAGACAGAGCGACGGTGACGATCAGCCTGCTATTTGTACCACTGCACGCTGCTGCGCAGATGGGTGGTCACCGCTCACCACATGTCTTCACTGGATTGATACCAGGCCTCGACGGCCGGGATGTCAGTAGTCCCTGGGTGCCAGGGGAATAGGGGAAGCTGGTATCCTTATCCTAAGACACATTGGAACAGGGTAAGTCTGGTGGAGGTGTGAGGGAGAGAATTATGAGTGTATTCTGCCCAGGGTAAAAACCGAGCCCATTGCTGTTGTTTCTGACCACAATAGCTATGCAGGAACCTACTTAGGTCCTGGTTTAGTTGTTCAACTTGTCCGTTGACCTGTGGATGGTAACCTGATGTCAGACTTACCGACACGCCCAGTTTTCACCAGAAAGCCTTCCACTAATGGGACGTGAACTGTAGGCCTCTATCCAACACTATGTCTTCTGGGAGGCAGTAGATGTGGAAGACGTGTTGAAACTGGGCTTCCGCCGTTTCCAAGGCCGATGGGAGTTATGGTAAGGGAATCAAGCAACAGGCCTTTGATAATCAGTCCAGGATAGTAAGGATAATGGTATTACCAGGGGAAACTGGGAGCTCCACCATGAAGTCGATGGAGATGTGAGACCAGGGCTGCATCGGGACTGGTAGGGGTTAAAGCAGTCCAGCGGGTTTCTGGTTTAAGGTCCGGGCCTGCGCACACGTTTCGCAGGCGAAGACATACTCCTGCACATCCTCTCGGATGGACGGCTACAAATATTGCCCTTGGAATAGGGAGAGGGTTCGTTGGTGGCATGGGTGCCCTGCCGCTGGCAAGTTATGCACCCACTGCAGAAGAGAGGGTCGGAGACTGACTGGAACATAATCTTTACCTTCCGGTTTGTCCTCTGACCCTTGGTCTTCTTCTTAGGCCACTTGGAGCTCTTGCTGAAAATGCCACATAATCGGAGCCATGACTAATCGTTCCGGTAAGATTGGTTCGGGGGGCCTTGGGCCTGGGTCTTTATTGTACACTCGGGACAGAGCATCTGCTTTGGTGTTCTTAGAACCCGGCCTGTAGGACACTGTGAATTGAAACCGGGTAAAGAACAATGCCCAGCGTGCTTGGCGAGAATTTAGATGCCTCGCCTGTTGTAGGTTGTAGCACGCCAAGGCCGCCGGGGGGCAAAGCAGCCACAGCTGGGGCTGACTACACTCCCTATTTCTTCCCCGGTGCCCAGCAGTAGAGAGGAGAGCCTGAGGAGGAGAACGAGATAAACCCGATCCCAGAGACGACGCCAGCGTCCCGACCAACCCAGCCCCCCTGACCTACACGAAACCTCATCCTACCTGTTCCCTGGTCCCCCTTTTCCATCCCCTTCCTTCTCCCCGCTGTAAGAGCAAATAAAAGCCTTCACCAACAGGCAACTGCACCTCTTGTCTCTTGCCTCATCTCTTACATAGGTATTCAAGGTTCCAGCGGTCTGTGAGGATGAGGAAGGGGTGTGTAGCCCCCTCTAACCAGTGATGCCATTCTTCTAGCACCCCCTTTATGGCCAGCAGTTCCCAGTTGCCTGTGACGTAGTTACGCTCCATTGGCGTTAGCTTATGTGAAGAAAATGCACATGGCTGCAGCTTTGGTAGGTTCCCCTGCCATTGAGAGAGGACTGCTCCAACTCTTACCTTGGATGCGTCCACTTCCACTTCGAACGGGAGCGTGGGGTCCGGGTGTCATAGGATCAGCGCCATTGTGAACCGTTCCTTGAGGGTCTGGAAGGCTCATATTGCTTCCTCCGTCCACCTCAGCCTCCTCTTTTTTCTCTACAGCAGGCCCATCAGGGGGGCGGTGACCGAGCTGAAACCCCTGATAAACCTGCGATAAAAGTTTGTAAAACCCAAAAACTACTGCAAGGCATTGGCAGACAAAGGTTAGGGCCATTCCAGCACTGCTTGGACCTTCTTTGGGTCCATCACCACTCCGTCTGCCCTCAGGATGAACCCCAGGAAGGTGATTTGTTCCTGGTTAAATAAACATTTCTCTCCCTTGACATAGAGCCGGTTCTCAAGCAACCGCTGCAGCACCTGGTGCACTTGTTGAAGGTATTGGTCCCTGTTGCCGGAGTAAATCAGGATGTCATCAAGCTACACCAGTACCCCATTGTTTCCCAGGTCCCCCAACGCATGATTGACAAATGCCTGGAATACAGATGGGGCGTTGGACAGCCTGAACGGCATGGCCATATACTCATACTGGCTGAGGGAGGTGCTAAAAGCAGTTTTCCACTCATCCCCCTCCCAAATCCGGATAAGGTTGTAGGCACTGCACTGGTCCAGCTTGTGGACTTGTTCCAGCGCAGCCGTGATAAGCAGCAGGGGATGCGAATACTTCACTGTGATTGCGTTTAGGCCAGATAGTTGAGGCAGGGGTGCAGCCTGCCATCTTTTTTTGTAATAAAAAGAGCCCTGTGGCTGCTGGTGAAGTGGACGGCTGGATAATCCCCTGTGGCCAAAGCCTTGGTCACATATTCCTGTAATGCTCGTTGCTCAGGTAACGGCAAGGAATGGGTTCATTCCTGAGGGGGAGAGGTCCCAGGCAACAAGTCTATTGCACAATCCCAGGGTTGATGCGGGGGTAGCGTGGCCGCTTTGCTCTTACTAAATACCTCTGCAAGGTCCTGGTATTCTGCAAGGATAGTGAAAACCATAGCGGTGTCTGGGCTCTCCATCGAGGTGGCCCAGCAGGGAAGGGCTAAACGGGTGTTCAGACATTGGGATCCCAATGTTACTAACTCCCCCGCGCTCCAAGAAAAAACCGGGTGGTGTTTGGCTAACCAGGTGTAGCCCAGGATGATTGGCATGTTGGGGGACCAAATTAAGAAAAACGTGAGGTCCTCCATGTGGCAAACCCCTACCTGTACTTGCAATGACTCGGTCTGTCTCTCCATCACTCCCTAGCCCAACTGCTGCCCATCCAGAGCACTGATCCGCAGATTGATGTCGCACTCCCGTGCTGGGATGCCCTACCGTAGGGCACTACCCACATCCATAAAGCAGCTGGCAGCCCCAGATGGGCCCCCAGGTTACGTCAATCGGCATGATCGCGACGGCCTTTAATGACATGGGGAATGCCATGGGGGCAGTGACAGGGGCTTCCACAGCTGCCGCTGTGGCTGTCATGGCGGTCCCCTTAGCAGGTCCTGGGGCCGACTGTGCTTGCACCAGACCCTGGAGGGTCTCCAGGATCTGTTGCAGGGTCTGGAAGCCTAACAAGCTCCCTTCTCCCCAAGCCTGCCTTTTGCAGGTGCTCAAGCTCTGCTGGGTCCATGGTTATGGCAGAATCTTCTGTCAGCTTCGAGGCCAAGAGATCAGAGGTAAGGGTTGGACCCTAGTGCGGGTGTGTTTATTTCCACGCTAAACACAGGAACAGACAAAATCCTTGGTCGGGGACAGGCGTGGGTATTCTGAGGTGCAGACGTTATTTTCAGAGGCAAGGCAATACTCAGTAAACAGTGGAACAAGCAGGGGTCAGAAGCCAGGAGAAACAAGAACAAGGAACAGGGAACAGGGTGCAGGGTGCAGGGAACAAAATGCTGAATTCACAAACCGAGCAGGTAGGCGTTGTAAGATTCTGCACCTGATGCCGTGGTGGTGCTGCCTTTATATCTGGCCGTGCTAATCAGCAACAGGTGCTGTGGCTAAGCTTGCAGATGTGGGCATGACTTCAAATAATATTTTGTTTTCACCTTTTTCCTATGTTACCATGTTCATATAATATCAGGCATTGACAGTTTTTCAGACTAAAATGTGGTAATATTAACAGTGTAAAAGTGTGTGCCGGATTTAGATTTGTGTTCTTGTCATGGTGCCATTTGGAAAATTTATATTTTACAACAGGTTTTGGAAAGGATTATGTCATGTGGGTGTACAGTGTCATTGTGTTTGTGCTTCCTAAAATAATGCACTTCGGTTCTAAGAAGAAACCGAAACCGGAAATGGGTTTAAAACTGAAATGAAATTTTCCATAAGTCCAGAACTGAAAGGTCAATAATGAATTCTTGTGAATCCTGCCATAAAATTAAATACTTTAGTGTTACTCAACAACAGGCTTTAAACACACACACACACACACACATTTTCAGAACCGCTTGTCCCTTACGGGGTCACGGGGAACCGGAGCCTACCCGGCAACACAGGGCGTAAGGCCAGAGGGGGAGGGGACACACCCAGGACGGGACGCCAGTCCGCCGCAAGGCACCCCAAGCGGGACTTGAACCCCAGACCCACCGGAGAGCAGGACTGCGGTCCAACCCACTGCGCCACCACACCCCCTTCCAGGCTTTAAACAGCCAAAGTTAAAACAATTTTCATAGCATGATACACTTCTGAATACATTCTTTTATTTTATTAAATTGTCCCAGTTTTTGATTTAAGATATCTTCGCATTGCTTTGCCAGTTTTGCATGTCAAGTCGGTTCACTGGACCAAATGGCATTACTAGATAAACACATACCGGACAACATGGAAAATATTTTCATTTGATTGCAGCACGAAATAAATCGGGAAACAATCTGTAACGTAAACATACAAGAAGACCAACAAATTATTGCAAAGATAAATAATTTTGCCTTGCTTTGGAGAAAAGCATTTGGTAAAGTAATAAATGTAAATTGTTTTTTGCACTGGTATTGTTTTAAAGCTTTAAATCTTCTTCCCAATGTATGCTTATTTTTTTAATCCATTAAATCCAAGATTTGGTGATGGAGTAGCTTCTTCCCTCTCACAAAGTCAGTGACTATTGGTAGAACGGTAGTATAATCGCAACATTTTCTCAACTAAATGTATTTGTATTAAATCGCAGTTGTTACGTTTAGCATTTTTGACAAAGTTCCGAAGACAGATGGTGAGAAAGAACGGCTAGAAATCAAAGCATAAGAACACACACTGTGTGATGAACACTGTCTTTCTATGTGACTTGGAGCACTTTCTTCTGGTTTAATGCACAAAGTACAGAGGGACATAATTAATTACCCTAATGCTACTTTGGTGACACTTTTATTTAAAATAACAGCATCTCATGCATTTATGCAGCTCGGTATTTTACCGGAGCAAGTTAAGGTAAATGTCAAATGTTGGAGGTTGTGAAAATGAAATTTCAGAAAGGCAGTATAAGACAAAATCAGAGCCCACACCAAGCTGATAATGGAGCACAAACCCTCGGTGACCTTCTGTGATATGGCAGGAGGCCCAACCCAGGACAGGAGTTGGGAGCTGGCTGTTGGAATGCTCCCAAGAACAGGGCAGAAGACCAGCTGCACACACTCTAAGCTAATAAGGGAGGACTATAAAAGCAGTTGGCCTGAGACCCTCAGGGAGATTCTGGAAGGTGTAATCTTGGGTGGGTGGCTGTGTGTCTATCTAGCCTGTGCTTTGGTCCATCACTCCGCCACCCTTCCTTTTCTGTTTATGCAAATTGGTCCTGCTCATGGTACTGCTTCCACTTCTTCTCTCCTCACTTTCTTTTTCTCCTTGTCCTTTCTATGCTGGTAACTGCTGCTATATGCTGGTATATATATTGTTTATAAATATATGCAGTATAAACTTGACATGCAAAACTGACGAAGCAATGCAAAGATAGCTTAAATCAAAACGCCACACAGACTGAGTGAACCCAGGTGTTGTAGAGGAGCTGCACTACTCGCTGTGCCGCTGTACCGTGTTACAGCCACATTTGAAAATATCTGCGGGGTCTGATTCTTTTGGCAATACGCTGCATATACAGGTGTATACTGTGTACCTTTCATAGATTATGTACATTACAGATGCAGAATTCTTGCTTTCAAACTCAAGCAGTGCTTTTGAGCAGGAGCTACCACTTGTATTAAATTTAAAATGATGATGGAAGAATACCGTGTTGTACACAAAGCAGAAACTAGTGTTGGAAAAGCCTGCTGTGGCCAGGATATTTGGTACCCTTTAGAATTCTATGTCTCTTATTGAAGGTACACATTCATATATGACATTTTTTCATTTTAGATATACAGACATACAGATCCTGAAAGGGAAAAATGTGAATTTTTAAAACTTTTTTAAATGTAATTATGATAACACATATGTGAAGAATATATACTGTATATACAGAACACAAATTTAGTCTTTAGTGACGGAAAGCAGACTGAATACAAAACTTATTTTCAAGATCAAAGTTTGTTAAGGTATCAACTGATTAAATCTAAAGATTAAATACTGAAGTTATCAAGTTAATAAATGATTATGATTTACACATCTGATTCTACTTCCCTACTTGGTTTAACCAAAGCAATTTAGGGTTCACTTATTTTTGCACCCGCAGTACTTTTGTTTTTCTACTACATGCATGATTTCCTGTGAACCAACATTTGGAATTGGTCATCACGCACCTGTTGTATCAGATGTGAAAGACTGGTTCTGATTAAATAAAGATTTTGTGGTAAAACTAAGGGACACAAGGGGTTCACATACTTTCAAGCAGCACTATCTATATATATATATATGTATGGGGGGTGCTTTCTGGCAGGTCTGGGGTTCAAGCCCTGCTTGGGGTGACCTGCAACAGACTGGCGTCCCATCCTGCTCCAGCCCTGCACCGTGTGCTGCCGGGCTAGGCCCGGGTTCACCATGACCCCACTTGAGACAAGTGGTTTCTGACAATGTGCGTGTGTATGTGTATATGTATTTACTATGTAGAATGAAAAGACATAAAACAAGTACACTGTTTCCAGGGAGACGTTAACCTTTTCAAAGAAAAACAACATATTCTTTGAAAAAAATTAAAGAAATGAGCTAAACTATGAAAACAATTAAAAGTGATAGAGAGAAGACTGCACACAGTATTGTGTCACATGGGTTTTCTTTCATGAGATGAGTTGCCAATGCCAAGCAATGGAAGTAAGTGAGGAGACTAGGAAGAGATGTGATGCTGAAAGGAAACTCATTCCAGAGCCTGAAAGCAACAATAAGAGGGAGGAATTGTCTGTAAGTGGAGAATGAAGGCAGAGTGAGCAGAAAGCCTCAGGAAGAACGTTGTGTGGAGTAGAGGAGGAGGAGGAGGAGGAGGAGGAGAATATAGACGCCTATTGGCCCTAATAGGGTGTGAAGTCATGCAGAGATTTGAAGCTGCTCCCAGCAGCATTCGAAAGCCAGTGGGGAAACTGGAGGAAAAAAAAGAGGTGTGAATTTAGCAAGAAAAAAAGGAAAAAAAATCCCAGAATGGCAGATAAATTGTGGAGTTGGAAAGAAGAGATAACAGATGAAGGGAGTCCCGCCAATGGTGAGTGATAAAGTGAAGCGGTCACTTTTGGAGAGAGACTCATCCACAGCGTGTTCAAAGTCGTGCTACTGGCAATGTTTGTAAGCAGTAGCTGAACAAGAAAGGATGATGCTTTCCAAAATAATTTCTAAAAAAAAAATCTGTGACATTTAAAGGTAATGAAGGTGGTGCAGTGCTTAGAGCTGCTGTCTTGCAAGTAAAGGCTTTCATTTCATACCTTTGGCTGTACGGTAACCAGAGTACAGCTTCTAAACTGCTCCATTAAAAGTTACCCAGCTGTATCAACGAATAACTTACCACTTTGTTGTGCACCATATAAATAATTTTAATATAAACTCAGATTTTGGGTCTATATTCATGCAAAAAAATGTGAAATGTCAGAAATGACAGAAATGTGGTGCTGAAGGGAAAAAAACTGTTCTGGATGTTTGTCACCTTAAGAGTAAAAAAGACAACAGGAGAACTGGAGGATAACAAGGGAAAATCTTGTGGTTACAACAGTGGCTTGATTAGAGTCGGGTGGCAGCAGAGCGAGTAGTGGGTGGTGTGAGAGAATGTGGGTTCAATCCCTGCTCAGTGTGCGTAGAGCTTGCATGTTCTCCCCATGTCTGTGTGGGTTTCCTCCCACAATCCAAAGACATGCTGTTCAGGTTCACCCATAGTGTGTGTGTTCCACTGATGTATGGATGAGTGACCCATTATAAGTAGTGTATATAGCAGTGTAAGTTACCTTGGTGAATAAGGTGTGTGGCCTGATAACACTACATAGAGTTCATTGAAAGTCGCTTTGGAGAAAAGCATCTGATAAATAAATGTAAACACAGAGGTGATCAGGGTTCAGATGACACTATTCCATGATGAAATTGCTGTTTTTTTTTCTTCTCCCAGCCACACAAACCTCCCTGGAGAAACAATGAAGAATGTGGGGAGTGGGTGATCGCTAAGGTTGATGTAGAGAGGCGAGAGCTTAGAACTAGACGATGGTGGGATTCGTTTCTCCCTGATCTCCTAAGTGCTCAATAAACGTATGTGTATGTTATCTGTTTAATAGCTGAATAAATAAACTACAAGTGTAATGAATACTGGTTTATATGGTACCATGTGACCAACTGACTAAACTCAAGAATTCAGTTTTAATTCAATGCAATTCATTTTTATAGTGTTCTTCTCACACAGTGACACAGTGCAGAGTCAAATGAACAAGACAGTTGACTATGAACCAGTGTAACTAGAGTGATACATTATCCATGCAGTTATTAAGAATCACATGCCAGCATTCAAATGTCTCCTTCTGTGGATTTAATGCATTTTTGTGTGGGTCTTGGAGATGTATGCTGCTCTGGAGGAAATTGTGTGCTAAATGAATGTAAATGTAAATATAAATTAGAGAGCAGATGGAAGGAGAAAAATAGGTTTGAGAGTCCGCAGAGAGCTGGGAAAGGCAGTTGGGCAGAGAGATGGAGAAAGAAGAGAAGGAGTAAAAGTTCAGCACAGTGAGGGTGAAGGTAACAGTGGGGAAGGAATGGAGTAGGTGGTACATGAACATGGAAAAGAAAATGAAGGAGAACGGAAAAGGAAACAAAACAAGTGGTTTAAGACAAAGAGCGCGTTGCAAAAATGTGACATACTGAATTATGTTTCAAAACTCAATTTTTTTATTTGAAGGAGACAGAAAATTTTTTTAAAAAAGAATGTGGTGTTTAAATAGGAATTGAAACTGTACACATTGATGCAGCAGTAGCTTTAAGTGTTTTGGGCTTGAACAGTTAGTATTTGCTCCAGGTTCTTCATGCTGGATGCATGATGTTTGTAAATTGCACTTTTCGGGTTGTGCCGCTGATTCTCAATGAGATTGAGATCAGGAATTTGATGAGGCCACAGTATCATGTTCACCTTTTTGTCCTTGAACCATTATCCAGGTGCTCTGCTGGCCTTGTGCTTGGGACCACGTCCTGCTCAATGGAAGATTTTCTCCGAAACTTCAGTTTTTAAGCAGAGTCCTCTTCCAGTACTTCCCCGTATTTTGTTCCATCCATTCTTCGGTCTCTTCCACCATGATGCCCAATCCGTTGTTCTGAAAAGCAGCTCCACAGCTTGGATGCTGCCACCACTTTCCTTTAGTTCTCGCATGATGCTTCTTGAGGCATTGGCAGTAGGAGGTTTGCTATACACATGTCCTGGATTTTGGAGAAAAGCTCCTTCCTGGCCTCATCTACCCATCAAACCGTTTCCCACATTGTAGATGAGTCACTTTCATGCTTTCTGGCAAATTCCTCATGTGCTTTAAGACGGTTCTTTCTGAGAACTGCCTTCTTTTGTACCATCCTGCCATATGCAACGCCAACACTGCCCGTGTCTAAGAGCATTTGTGGCAGAGAAATTGGTGTTACACAGAGGACGGAGCTGCCTTTACATCTATACAATATCAAGAAACCATATACGTGCTAAATTTTAGGTGACACATAGTCTGATTATAATTTGTTTTGGTATTAAAACGTTTAAAAATTAATCAAATTTAACTGTATTTTTAAACCTGTAATCGTAGTGGGTAGTAAAATGCAAACATTACAGAATTTGCCTATGGAATGTGCTTCTGTACAATTATAATTACACTATAATTTGACTGCTATGTTTTCGCTACACTTGTCACTGTCTATCAGTTTAAAAATGGCTCTAATGAAGTATATATTTGCCTGAAGCTTTTTAAAAATTAATGCTGTTTCCATACCAGCATGTAAAAACTTTGATAACTTAAGGCATTTATGTCTTGAATAGCAGAAGTTTTTCCAGGTCAGCATTAGACCTGCACCCTTTTTAAGACTCACTAATGACATTCTCTACATTTCAGCAGCATTACTCACAAACCATGAGTGAATTTATGCAGGAAAAAGCGAGGCTTAAATGGTGCTGGGACTGTGTAGGAGTTTTGTGATGTTTCACCAAATGGCCCAAATGTACTTGTTAGATGAAGTAAATGAAAAAAGACAACTTCTCAAGCAAGGATTATATCTCTTTGAATAGGATCCCATACGGTAAAATATGGTAAACCTCTGCAGTAAACGCTGTGGTTCAGAATGAGAACTGAAGATGCTGAAAATGAAAGAAGGTTCAAGTTCTGTATGTAGTTAGGTCAAACGGTACAGTTTAAATACCATGAGCCATGTAATCTTGTCTCAACAGTAAGATAAAATGCACATGTAATTTGGTCATTTTTTTAGCATATATACTGCAAATGAAATAGAAGGTACTGAGTAAAGATTAAACATGACTTCAGTGATTTTTCTCATAATGACACCCAGAAACATGACATAGGGGACAGGTTTTTACTGATGGTCTTGTAATATTTGCATAAGCACAGATGTACAAGTCTAGAGCAGGTGAACAAAATAAGGGAAACACCACTTGGAAAAGGAGTCACGGGTACTGATGCAGCTGCATATAAAAGCGAAAAGAAATACAAGATGTAATAGTGAGAAATAATGTAATGCGAACTTTTAGGAACTAGATCATCGATGCAGAGAGAACAAGTGTGAAAAAGATGTGTTTTGAGACCCTTTTTGAACGCTGACAAGAACTTAGTTCAGAGTAGGAAAGAGAGACATTACAACATCATGGAGCAAAGAAGCGATGCAGATTAAATATGGAAAAGTGTATGGGGGAAGTTATTGTGAAAACAGTGTACATTACCAGTGTTGTACTGAATCCTTATAGAGAAAGTCAAGGTTTAAGTGTTTGTAGCAAGAAGAGCTTCCAGAAGGCCTGCAGTGAGGTGAGGAGTGTGTGTGTGTGTGTGTGTGTGTGTGTGTGTGTGTGTGTACACGTGGGGGATGAGCAGGACTCTGCGGGGGGCGTCACTGAGCCCTGTAAAAACATGGTGCAGAAAGGCAGTCAATATATGAACGTCAGTAACTCGCGCTGCACATGATGGTTTCTGGTCATGGACAGATGCGTGTGTGGAGCGGTGGCGCAAAACCCACTGCTGAGGGGCATGAAATTGTATTGTGTATCACCTACTGCTATTCGCTGCGCGCGCGCGCGCGCACACACACACACACACACACACACACACACACCCCTCTCCTTGGTGCCGCGGGGGTGGGACTCTTCTGCCGCAGCTAGACGCCGTCCGCCAACACTCCCCCCCCGTCACACACAGATGAATGAGTGAAGAGAAGCGCTGCTGTACAGTCGCCGCCACCGCCACTCGAAGCCGCTGCTCCCTCTGCGTTTCCCCCCCCCAAAACGTCGAACTCCGACAGCGGCGGTGAGGCGCGGCGAAGGGCGCGCGGGTCACACCGGACAGCCGCGCGCGAGACCCTCTCTCTCCGGACGCGCCGCGTGCCGCCGGGCGCGCGTTTCCTCCTGTGCGCGAGCCCCGCTCGCGGCGTCGGCGGCGCGGCGACATGAACCAAACGGCCACCGTTTCGCACCAAGTGAAATGCCAGTCGTCCAAGTGTGTGAAGGTAACGAGCGGAGAGCGGCGTCGCGGACGTGTCAGTCAGTGTGTGTCCTTCTTCTGCGAGTTTCAGAATGCAAACTTTGAGTGGTGCCATTTATTTATTTATTTGGTCCAACACAACAGTCCTCCTGTGTATATCGGCGTTAACTGGAAACGAATCGTTCAGTCATTCATTGTTGTTGCCGTCGTGTGTCGGTTCTTGGTCTCGCCGTGAAGTTATCTGTGTTCGGAGGAGAAACGAGGGAATTTTATTCATCGTGATTGTTATGATCGATGCGTCTCTGTGGGCGAGTTTGACACGAGCAACATCATCACAGCAGAGCAGTTCTGTCTCCTCCCTGTGTTCGCTTGCTAAACAGTTTTATCTGAGGTAAAACTTATTCAAAAGTGTGTGAGTGAAAAGGCGCGCAGATTCTTTATTATTCGTTTGTCATTTTTTCACCCCGTTGAAGCTCCGAGGAGCGGAACGAAGCGAGTAAATTCGGATTCTCGTCACGTTCGTTCAGCGCGCGGATTCTCTCAGAATGTAAAACCTGTGTGTGTGTGTGTGTGTGTGTCGGTCGGTAGTTCAGCTTGAAGGTAAAACTGGACACCTGGGGCTCCTCACCGCACCTTTACTAAACTGTACTTTACTCTTTTAGACACTCGTGTCTTTCATTAATCTTTTGCTCTGAACCGACGTTCGACCCATTTTGTTATCTATTTTAAATAGTATTTATTCTAAAATTTGTAGTGAGCTGCACGTTTACTCCAACTTACTACTGTACTCTGCCATGCTGTACTTTATTGTACTCTGTATTCTGCTGTACTGTACTTTACTGCACTATACTGTACATACATTGATCCATTGCATGGTTTGGAAAAGCAAGACAGGAGCCCAGTAGGTCCCGTACTCTACTGTCAATATCAAGGTAAAGAGAGCAGGAATCCTTCTTCACTGGTCTCTTCATGACATAGGTGTCTGCGACAACATAGACTGCTGTGCGTGTTTTATTTTATTTGATTTTATTTAGCTTTTTCTTCTTTCCAGCCCCTTTGTTTTCCGTTCAGCCCTTTTTAAGTGATCTAATGACTCAACGCACATTTTTGCCCCGTACTTGCGCTTTGGTGCTCGCTGTCTACATTAGGGTTAGGGTTCAATAGAAGAAGTCTGCGCTCAGATGTTCACTCCATTCCATCAGCTGAGGTACTCGCTAAAGAACCTGACAGTCAACTGGAAGCTGTCCTTTCGGAAGCTCTTTTACGCCCCAGTACTGTACATATCCTGAAGTGCTCAGTTGATGTGCTCTCTTGTATAAATGGGTAACATTACCTGTAGCATTAGGGCAAAAGAAAAAGCAATACATGAAGGCAATAACATTTCAGGAGAAAGCAAAGCAAAAATCCTTGGTAATACAATTGTGTTTACTGTGGACACTTTGGGTCACCGAAGCACTATGGATCTCGGGTGGTGGGGGAAGGGGGGGTACTCTTTGCAGGTCGTAATGGAAAGGTCAGTGTTGTCTCTGTATATGGGAGGATGGCTATAGAATGGCAATAAGATCAGCTTTGTCTAGTAGCTGGGCACATTCAAGAACTATTACTCTAATGTGAATTTTGACAACTTGTGAGGGTGACCGACAAAATTATATTAATGTCAGCTTAATGAAGTTTCCGAGGCTTTTGGCTTGTGCTTGGTCAGCAGATGTAAGGGTGCAGCTAGAGCGTTCTAGTTTTACCAAGAACAGTGAATTTTTCAGGATGGTGGTGTAATTGAAAATATTAAATCGAAGGAATTGTAAAATTTTCAGTAAACTGTTTTTTCTAAGAGCAAGGACAGCTGGTAACGCTGCTCTGCTGCCTCATTGTGCCTAGGCTATACTGATTTGAAGATTTGAGTGTTGCTCAGCGTGAGGGACGGTGGTGCAGTGGGTGTGGCGAGTGCCTGTTTTCTGATGGGTCTGGGGTTCAAGTCCTGCTTGAGGTGCCTTGCAGCAGACTGGTGTCCTGCCCTGGGTGTGTCCCCTTGCACCCTGTGTTGCCAGGTTAGGCTACAGCTCACTGTGACCCCACTCGGGAGCAGCGGTTTCAGACTGTGTGTGGCTCTTACTTTTATGTTCCCTCAATGTTTGCATTTGTTTTACATTAACATTTTCTAATTTACCAGATACTTTTTTCTGAAAGCAAAATACAACTTGGAGAAAAATACAAAAAGTGCATTACATCAACAGAAGGTGAGATTTGGATACAAACGCATGATTCTTGAGTACAGACAACTTGTCTACTGGTTCATAGGATAGAATGTGACAAGTAACTGCATAAAGGCTTTTCCATTATTAAACAGTTAACCATATGCTGTAATGCTGCTGCAAAGAGTGGCAGTTCCTGAAAAGGTTATACAGGTTAAGGTAGCAAGCAGCTGATTCTAAAAAGCATAAATCTGTAATCTGTAGATTGTTCATTTTAGTCCAAAGAGGGACTCTTCTTTTTTTTTTTTATCTTGAAAGGGGCTCTTAGTAACATTATCCCCACTAAATGGCAATAATAACAGTCATAGTAATTATAAAGAAATGGAACTGATCTGAAGCTGCAGTTTTAAATTGCTGGAAAGATAATTCGGCTATACCTCCAAGAACAGAGCTTGCTTGAAAGTAAAAGATGTGGTTAACTTGAATTAATGAGTGAAGCAGAATTGTGTGTTGAAATTACCACGAGTCATTATAGTTCATACAAACAAATGTGTGTAAGTGGAATACTATTTAATGTAATATTGTAATGTGATGCTCTTTTTTAGTCATGTCTTTTTGCTAGAAGCACAGCTAAGTACGGAAAGAAAGTGGCAAGAATGATAAGAAAACTGTAAAATATAGCTTTTGTTTGTAATCACATACATAGCATCATGTATAAATGTTTAATTTTATTGTGAGAATGCCTGAGAACAGTACTCAGGAGGAACACAGGGGACGCCACCCCAGGTCCACTCAGTCACATAGGACAGCTAAACTCAATGAGCACCACATCCTCAACACTATAAAAGCACCGAGGGACAAACATCTAGTTGTGGATTTTTAATCAGCTCTCAACTGCTTTTGCCTGTGATCCCAAGTTTCGTGAGTCTCATTCAAAATGTCTTTCTGTTCCCGTCCCGATCTCTGGTTCTGTCTGCATCCGTCCTCTGTGCTCTTGTCCCGTGTCCCAGCCCTGTCTAAGCTGCGTTTCTGTGTAGTAATTTGAAAACACTCTGCCCATCTCTTTGTTCCGTGTTCCTCGTAACACATTGGCGCTTCATTTCCTAATTCACAGTGTGCACTTGTACAGCTACTCTGCACTTGAGGTCATCATCCTTATGTCTGTATTGGTCTCTGTCACCACCAGACATGACATTTATTTTCTTATGTTGTGGGAAAAAGCAGAAACTTTTTATGCTCATTAAGACAGTTTGAATCTGTATGTGGCAATGACAGTAATCAATTCCTTACCTTTGGAGTTTCCGCATCTTTTGAGCATTTTGACTTTTTATTTGATAACTGTAATTGACAATATCCAATTTTATTTGCACAGCAGATTTAAAATGTGAATTAAAACTGTATATTATAATTGTTGTTGTTGTTCTCAGTCCAGCCTGTTATTAGCTAAACTTGGATTTTTAAAAACATTTTGTGATATTCACTGTATTTTACATTTATTAGAAAGTTATCAGGTAAAGAGTTTATACAATTAGAAGACTTCACATCTTTAATACTGAGGTTTTAGTATCACAGATGTGTAAAACATTTCAGTCTGATTATTGGGTGTTGTGGCTGTAAATACAACAGTATGAAAAAGTACTTCTTTCCTTTCTGATTTTCTCTGCTTTTGTAGCATCAGAGCCTGAGAAATGGCTGTGTAATCTTTTCTAGACTGACAGGCTTTGACAACTGTTCTCTGGGGGAATTTCATTTAGGCACACTGTGATATGTCTCTAGGAACTTGTGCATAACTTTTTTTGAAATTTTAGGGATTTGCTGGGTGAAATTTATATTGGTCCAAGCTGGCCCAAACAAGGCCGAATGGTTTCCTAAAGTATTGGAACAGGTAACAATTATTCCTTTAAACTGGTTCATTTAAATTTGAGGGGACTCACAATTTTCGTGGGTGCAGTTGGTTCAGCTTGCAAACAATAGCAGTTACACTGGTGTCATCTTTCTCTGCCAAGCTCCCATCATATAGTAATGGAACTTCAAAAAGATCTTATCAAATTCAGTGCCCAAAGCTTCAGAAACAGAAAAGTGACATATACTTTTTGTGACAGCATATTGCTTTGACCGATTCGACTGGTTTGACAGGGAATCATCTCGACCTTGTTTTCTCTCAAAACTGTGGCTGTCCTGTCCTCTCTGTTACTTCGCTGCATGTCTCTGATCATTCCTTCATCTCCTTCCAGCCCTGCATCACTGTTACACTCCTCCTTTTGCATTCTCTGTCACCTTCTGCCCCAACCTAAAATCTCTCTCGCCCTCCTCCCTCTTCTTTGCTGCACTCATCTCTGTCTTCTGCTCCAGAGTTGTCAGAGCTGTCCACAGACAACGCCAGTAATGTTTTCCTCTCAGCTCTATCTTCCTCTCTTGACTCTCTCTGTCCTCTAACGTCTAGACCAGCACGCCCCAGTTCCACTCCATGGCTCTCTGATGTGCTATGTGCCAACAGGACCAAACTCCAGGCTGCAGAATGACAATGGTGGAAATCAAAGTTTACAAGGATCTCCTAGTGGCCTTCCACTCTGCTGTCTCTTCAGCTAAAACCACCTTCTTCCACAACAAACTGCAGTCAAAAAACCTCACAGATTCTTTGCTACCTTCTCATCTCTTCTTTGCCCTCCTCCTCCCTCCTCTCTCACTGCTGCCAAATTTGCCTTGTTTTTCAAAGACAAAGTCAAATAAGTCACGTACAACTTCTCGACCTCCACCTGCCCCGGTCACACTGGACCTCCCTGTCACGCTCTCCACATTTCATTCCCTGTCAGAAACTGAAATCTCCAACCTCCTGCTGTCACACAGAGCCACCACCTGTTCCCCTGATCCGATTCCATCGACACTCCTACAGACCATCTCCGCGCAACTGTCCTCCTTCGTATCCAAGATCATCAACTCCTTGCTCTCCTCTGGCTGCTTCCCATCTCACTTTAAAACTTCCCTCATTTCATCTCTGGTAAAGGAACCCTCTCTGGATTTTGACCCCTTCCTCCCTTTTCTGTAAAAACCTCTGTAACGGACAACCTGTGATCAACTGTGTGCATTCCTCACCCAGAACCATCTCCTTGATGGATATCAGTATGGATTCAAAGTGGAACATTCCACTGGGACAGTTCTCCTCGCAGGAGGTGAACTGGACATGTTCTGTCTGAGGTGGACACTGTCAACCACCAGATTCTACTCTTCTCCCTTGGACAGCTTGGCATCAAAGAAACTACATTGAAATGGTTTTAGTCCTTTTAAATCATATTTTTTGAGTGTCTATTAAACTGGAAAACTAAGTAATTTTGCCTGCCTCACTGGGTATGAACCTGGGAGTAATGATTGTCTCAAGTGTTCTTTTTCTAAACATATAAAAGCCACAACTCGGAACTGCAGAAACATCCGCAGGATCTGCCCCTATCTAACAACAAACTCTACGCAACTACTTGTCCAGGCCATGGTGACATCCCGTCTGGACTGTTGTAACTGTCTCCTGTCAGGCCTCCCAGCTACTGCCATCAAACCTCTGCAGCTGATACAGAAACAACGTTGCTGCACAAGTTGTTTTTGACTTCCCGAAACGTTACCACGTATCACGTTTTATATTTTTGTATATTTTATTTCATTAGACCTTAACCACCCATTTAAAATAACATGCAAATGGAAAATCCTTTATTAAATCCCATGGGAGATTCACTTTGACCGCTAGCAGTACCTGGGAAGCTCGTCAGTACTAATTTAAAGAAAAATGAATGTGACTCTAATGGTTGAGATCCAGACTGGCACAGACAGTAAGTGCATTATCATATCTCTGTGGTTCAACCCCAAGTGCCCTCTTCCATTATGTCCCTTCAATGTTAAGGCACTCTGATGGGGGTCACACAGCCCCAGGTTATCGTCCCAGGAAATGTAATATTAATTTGATTGCCTATAAAGCATCCCGGACTTGGAGGAGGGTGCGGTGCCTGAAAGGCTTTCAAACTGACTTGTGGAATGCCAAGGTAAAATCAATGCTTTTAAAATGCCGTGATGTTGTCACTCATCCTCTCTGGTGCAGGAGGTGAACTGGATGTGTTCTGTCTGAGATGGACAGCTTAAGAGCAGCTGCCAAATGCATCAGTATCTATTAATATAGTTAGAAGGGCCCACAAGTAATTGCAAAGATATTAATATACACTCACCAGCCACTTTCTTAGGTACACCTGTTCAACTGCTTGTGAACGCAAATATCTAATCAGCCAATCACATGGCAGCATCTCAATGCATTTAGGCATGTAGACATGGTCAAGACGATCTGCTGAAGTTCAAACTGAGCATGAGAATGGGGAAGAAAGGTGATTTAAGTGACTTTTAAGGTGGCATGGTTGTTGGTGTCAGACGGGCTGGTCTGAGTATTTCAGAAACTGCTGATCTACTGGGATTTTCACGCACAACCATCTTTAGGGTTTACAGAGAATGGTCAGAAAAAGAGAAAATATCCAGTGAGCGGCAGTTCTGTGGGCGAAAATGCCTTGTTGATGCCAAAGGTCAGAGGAGAATGGCCAGACTGGTTCGAGCTGATAGAAAGGCAACAGTAACTCAAATAACCACTCGTTACAACCGAGGTATGGAGAAGAGCATCTCTGAAAGCACAACACGTCAAACCTTGAAGCAGATGGGCTACAGCAGCAGAAGACCATACCGGGTACCACTCCTGTCAGCTAAGAACAGGAAACTGAGGCTACAATTTGCACGGGCTCACCAAAATTGGACAATAGAAGATTGGAAAAACGTTGCCTGGTCTGATGAGTCTCGATTTCTGCTGCGACATTCAGATGGTAGGGTCAGAATTTGGTGTAAACAACATGAAAGCATGGATCCATCCTGCCTTGTATCAACAGTTCAGGCTGGCGGTGGTGGTGTAATGGTGTGGGGGAATTTTCTTGGCACACTTTGGGCCTCCTAGTACCAATTGAGCATCATTTCAACACCACAGCCTACCTGAGTATTGTTGCTAACCATGTCCATCCCTTTATGAGCACAGTGTACCCATCTTCTGATGGCTACTTCCAGCAGGATAACACGCCATGTCACAAAGCTCAGATCATCTCAAACTGGTTTCCTGAACATGACAATGAGTTCACTATACTCAAATGGCCTCCACAGTCACTAGATCTCAATCCAACAGAGCACCTTTGGGATGTTGTGGAATGGGAGATTCGCATCATGGATGTGCAGCTGACAAATCTGCAGCAACTGTGTGACGCTATCATGTCAATAAGGACCAAAATCTCTGAGGAATGTTTCCAGCACCTTGCTGAAGCTATGCCACAAAGAATTAAGGCAGTTCTGAAGGAAAGAGGGGTCCAACTTGGTACTAGCAAAGTGTACCTAATAAAGTGGCCAGTGAGTGTATATGATATACGGTTTTAAATAAGAAATGTGAATATTGATGCTGGAGCACAGGTCTGGAGGCATATGAAAAGCAGGTAATTACTGAAAGAAATGTCAGTCAGGCATCTCTGTGGTATATTGCTATAAATATAAATTTCTTGGTAGCTGCTTACAAATGTAGTACCGGTGTGTTCCCAAATGTAATCCGAATGTCGAAAGTTTCCATTATTTCTTATGAGAAGAATGATACGTTCCTGTTTTACGCCCCACCTAAAATTTGTTCGCTTTTCATTTCTAAACATACTGTTATGAGAAATGAAGTCAAGATAAAAAGGAAAGACACATGAAATAAGATTATACTTTTAGCATAACTTTTTTTTACTAACTAAAACACAATGACACAGCGTTCATGAAAATCGTAAACTACAATGACAAAAGCAGATTCTGTTGGGGTTTTTGAAAAGTTTCATCCTGGGAAATAAAATTCTTGTCTTGACGCCCGTTTTGTTTTCAGTCACTAACTAAGCACGACGCACCGGCACAAACAATGGAAAGAGGGAAAAAAAGACTGAATAATTTTTAAAAACTCTGACAACCGGTGATGGGTGTCACAAATGAAACCGCTTGCTTCAAGCAGAGGATCTGTATAAAAAGGTCAGTGAGTTTGTTCCCAAAAATAAAATGTAACGCCTCGAAATTCATTTCTCGGCCGAGAACAAAGCCTAAAAAAAACGTTCGCGCGCACCTTCCCCTCCCTCCGGTGCGCTCGCGAACACCTGTGACGTATTTGGAACACGTCCCTCCAAGGCATAGTTGTGCTGTGATGTCATCACGCGGGGCGTATCTACACGGAAGTGTTATTAAAACGGGAGCGGAGGGGGTTATAAATACCTTTTATTGCGTGTGTTGCTACATTGGCCTTAACAACACTCAGTGGTGATCAATACATCATTTTTTGTGTAGATATGTTAAAAGTAATATAATACATAGTGCTATAATAATGTCACTCCAGCGAGCGAGGTTGTGCGTCTTCTCATCGAGTCGCACACTGCTTGCTTCGCACCGCGTTACAAGACAACAGTCACTTTAGAGACCGTATCATAATATGCGTATCCTCTCGATGGTGTTTTTCTTGCATTGATTCCGCCCACCTCTCCTCTCGGTAGCGGCCAGGAGCTCGCAGTTGTGTGAGTTGGACAGCGCAGAGAAATGATCATTTGATTTGGGCTTTGGGACTTCGGGATTTTTGGCTGGAGGAGCCGCCGTCTCCGCCGCACACAGTCTCACAGTCACGGCAAATACACTCGAATAGTTTAGCAGAGGAAGTTTGTCCGAGCACCACCACTCGATGAGCTCCTTCCCCCGTGGTCGCGAGACCTCACTGGTGGAAACAACATCGTCTTTCCTACACGCAGCTCTCCTCCTTCTCATCTTCCTTTTCTTCCTCCGGTATCCGGATCGCCCCTCGGACTCGCGCCTGCCTCCCCGAGCGCCGCTCTCTTTCGAACAGGTTCGGTTCTGCGGCGCGCGCGCGCTGCTGCGGAGACGTCACGTGACACACGACCATTTCGCTCGTTCGCCCATCGACGACAGACGGTTGCGCGGGACAGTCGTGTTGGACAAGACAGGGGACGTTTGTGGGAAATGAGGACGGGAGGCTCGCAAGGCGCCGAAACGCCCACGTTCTCTTCATTTGTAGCTGCATTTCCGTGTTGGAGCTTCGCGTGGTGTCACGTGGCTGTGGGTTGGAACAACACCGCCACCTAGTGGAAGCAGGGCGAACGGACGCACGCTTTCTGCGCAGCTACTGCTTGTGTTGCTCTAAAGGGAAACGTTACATGCGAGTCTTAACAATTTCATTAACTGTGACATTTCTGAACACGTGTACTGCTGCCGAGCTTCGATCCAACGTTTGCTTCCTAACCCTTCTTTGTGCAAGAAATCATCTGAACGTGTAATACACACAAAGTGACGCTCTCTGGAAGGGCTCGTCCCAAGCCGGCAAGGCCAAGGGGATCGCGGCGAACCTGAGCCTAACCCGGCAACACAGGCACAGGGTGGTGCAGGGCTGGAGGGGGAGGGGACACACCCAGGATGGGGATTAAGCAATAAATAAATGTACATGTAAAATGTAAGAGGCCCCATTGTCCATTTAAGGGGCCGTGTGGCGTCAGCATTGCACCAGCATAACATCATAGCGTAATATGAATACCAGCATAACATCAATGGCAGTGTAGTATGAATACCATTAACATCAGTACCAATGTAACATTGATACCAGTGTATCATCAGTACCAGTGTAATATAAGTACCATTGTAACATGAGTACCCGTGTAACATCAGTACCAGTGTAACACGAATATCAGTGTAATATGAACACCAGTGTAACACCAATACCAGTGTAACATCAATACCGCTGTAATATGAATTGCAGTGCAACATCAGTACCAGTGTAACATTAATACTAGTGTATCATTAGTGCCAGTGTAACATCAGTACCAGTGTAACATCAACACCACTGTAATATGAATACTAGAGTAACATCAATACCACTATAATATCAATACCAGTGTAACATCGATACCAGTGTCACATCAGTACCAATGTAACATCAAGAGCAGAAATGTTTGTGTGTAAAAGCTATGACACTGAGTTTAAAAAACATGAAAGCTTTCTTCAATGTGCCGTAAATGCACGAGGCATAAAGTTTTCATGAAAGAATAAAGCAGTTTCTATGGCCTTGGGATCAGTATGTTGTTGGATCAGATGTCAATCTGGCTCTCTTGTTGCACCCTGGAGAAAAGCATTAATTCAGTAGAAAACTGTTTAAATGTAAAATCATTTTACGGAAAATGAAACAAAAAACAAATGACACAATGAAGCAATACATACGCAAAAGAGTGAATTTAAGTGTAAAAGCAGATCTTTGTGTGTTTTGCTGAAACGGAAAAATATTACTTCATGGTGGTAATTACTTTTTAAATGAGATAACAAACATTGTCTAAAGAGCTTGAGGTTTTCAAAGTTCTGATGTAGCAAATGCACTTCTCAGTGTTTTTTGAGAATTTTTAACCCTCACTGAACTGTTCCAACAAGTGCGTTTAAAGGCTCATCTCCATCATGAAAGCAGTGTCCCTGGGAATTTGCCACTGGGTACATGCTCTGTTATCAATCAATAACACTCTATTATCAGTCATATTGTATTGTCAATGAACGGTGCTCTATTATCAATCAATAATGCTCTATTATCTATCACACTGTATTATCAATAAACAGCGCTCTATTATCAAACAATAATGCTGTATTAGCAATCAATAATGCTCTACTAATGATCACTCTTTATTATCAATCAATAATGCTCTATTAACGATCACACTGTATGATAATATCAACAGCGCTCTATTATCAATCAATAATGCTCTATTATTGATCACACTTTATTATTAATCAATAATGCTCTTTTATCAATAAGAGTTTTCCTTGGTAAATGTCAATAACTCATGCATTTGAGGTCAGAGGATTTGAGATTTGTTTTAACATGTTCACCCTAAGTAACATAATTAGCATATTTCGGGTTACTTCTCACTTGTAATGTTAGGATAATGTGTAGTTACACCGTGTTCAGTTCACAGTTTGGGAAAATCGATCCATTTGTAAACCACACGCACCTTTCTTCTTTATACCAGTCCAAAATATTCATCCCACAGGTGAATAAGGTCAATACAGTATGCAGTACATAGGTCAACTGTCACATTTTATTGTCACATTTTATTGCTTTCGTTCAAAGTGACTTACAGCTTTAATGGAGCTGGAATATTTACTGGAGCAGTTCAGGTACCATAGTACCACGTTACACTGATACTTCACTGCAACCTTGAGGGTACTAGTGTCCTGATCACTGTGCTACACAGTGTAGTCGCAGTGTGTGTTTCTGTAACAGGTTTTCCGTCCGTTCCCACACGGCACAACTGGATTTTTCAGACGCTTCCTCCACATCTCTAGGAGTCCATTTAATTCTGCTGTGTTGAGCTCTGACTCCTTGTGCTGTGTGACCACTGTGAGTCTTTGCACTCATTACCAACACACACATCTTTATCGACCATAATCATTTCTCATAAAGTTCACTCCTTGCTGAGCTTGGTAGCATTAGTGTGCAAAGGGAGCAGCTGCGACAACTCATTCCTCTCTTTATTTGTGCTTTTGTCCTCCCGGTACTACAGTATTTAATGTATTTAATGCTGCCAGATTTTTCTGAGCCCTGTCTAGGCTGAGTATTTTTTTTAATTATTATTATTTTCTTTTAG
>NC_041806.1:23574487-23646987 GCF_900964775.1 Scleropages formosus | reverse complement strand
AGAGAGGGAGAGAGAGAGAGAGAGAGTAGTGTAAGTAGGTGTAGACTGTCACTTACACACTGTATTGCAGTGTGTCCTTTCATTTCGATTATGAGTCCTTTCATTTTCGTTTTAATCGAGCTCTCTTCCTCGCAGGCATTCTTTTACCCGTGTTTTGACTGCGAGCGCAGGGGACACGGCAGCCTTTGAGTACTGTACTTAACCTGTAACATACCCGCTGGTGTGTGCGGAAATATTCGAACCTAACACTTTAAGTTGCTTTATTGAAAAATAATAAATGCGAAGGCTAAGGTAATATTCTGTGCTATGAAAGTAGTGAAAATCTGACCTGAAACATGAAATCGGCATTATTTTGGGGTAGGCGGTGACCAGCTGTAATCCTGCACGGCCATAATCCAGCATGTTTTGAGGAATATTTTTCATAAATTCGCACCTTATTTATACCCTAAAGCAAGATAGGTGACCGAGGATACACACAGAGTGGCTGAAACCACTTGTCCCGAGCAGGAGCCTAACCTGGCATCAAAGGGTGCGAGGCTGGAGAGAGAGAGGGGACACACCCAGGACAGGACGCCACTCCATCAAAAGGCACCCCGAACAGGGCTCGAACCCCAGACCCACCAGAGAGAAGGCACAGGCCAAACCCACTGCACCACTGCGTGCCCAAGTATCCAAGGATTTTGGATTTGACTCAAAAGGATATACTGTATTCACACATGCCGGTAGTTTAATGGATTAAACTGAATGGATTCAGTAACATTTAAAGCGGTGGAAGACTCTGTTTAACAGCTGAATGAAGTCATGAAGAAGAGCGACATTCTGTCAAGAGCGGAAAAGGGGTTCGACCCACAGACCCCCCCGGTCTCTCCATCGTCGTGAGGGAGAGGAAACGAAAGCCTCCCAGGAGTGGAAGTGCCTGCAGTGAGGAGCTGGAGCTGAACGGCGGACCGAGGCCCTCCCCCGGTCCGCACTCGGAGCTGCAGTCGCACGTTCCACGTCCCCCGTCGCGATCCACTCTCTCCGCCGCTTCCCTCCTGTCCCCGTTGCATAACTGCCCGGGCTCGACTCCGCGATCTCCCTCAGACGCCAGATCCTCCTCCGCAGTTCGTCGCCAGGGTTCGAACGGCGCCGTGCGCCCGGAGAGCTAGCTCGCGGAGGTGGACTCGCGGCCCGAGCTTCACGCGGTCCCGCGGCCCGTTCCAGGTGTCCTTCAGGCCCTGCCGACAGTCAAAGAGCCATCACGCCCACCTCGCTTCTTGTAGCCGCGCCTAAAGCGGCAAAATCGACATTGGAGGGGAAGCGCGCAAAGGAATGTGCAGGGCTTTCAGCAAAAGTACCAGGGTACGGGCAAAGTGAAGCGCGGCGCATGGGATCGATTCACGCCGGAAGTGTCACACAGTCGCCGGCGGTGCGCGGAGAGGATTTATTCGCCGTGGGTTCGCGATGGAAGAGCACGACGACGAACCGCCCACACACCCGCGCACACACCCACGCCAGAGGTCAAAAGCGCTTTGAGACCTAAAGGTACCTGGTCCAAATCCCAGAAATAACACCTCGCATTCCTCCACCTGGAGGGAAGCAACTTCACCGCGGTGCAAGTGCCTCTGAACATCACACCAGTGAATCAGGTACGGTACGCGCACCCGCGGGCCTCCGATGCGTCGGAGAAGCAGACGCACCGCGCTACGGCGCCGTCGCTCCGCTCCTAATAAAGCCTCAGTGTCGGAGGTGACGGCGAAGAGAAATGTTTCAACCCCCCCCGCCATCTCCCATCGCGTGCGCGATGCTCATTCGTTAATTGTACGTTTTAATTAATCGTTAGTTAACGCGATTCCCACGTCGGAGATACGGCGAGGAAACGGGCGCTTTCTCCGGGGGGAGCAGCTATCGCGGGGAAGACATCATTCACACTCCGGCGGCACAATTACCCGGACAAGCGGGCCGCGCCGCTAATGAGGACGCGCGTGTGAGCGGGATCATTGTGCAGCCAGACAAAGGGAGCGTCGAACCCTTGACACGATCCCTGCGAGGATTCCCTCGGCACCCGAACCCCCCGACCCCCGACCCCGGACTCGGGCTCCTGATCCCGCTCGTCAGTTGGCCGTCCACCGCGGCACGCCGCTCGCGTACCGCCGACGGAGAAAGGGATTAATGCTAATTAGCATGAAGAGAAACAACAAACAAACAGAGGAAAGAGGGAACAGGTCAGAGAGTGGCTGAAAGCGCCTCCCTTAATTAGCATTATTTACTGAGTGACGCGCTTCAGTGTGTACACACACGGGGCTATCAGCACGCAACCGGGAAAATTACCGGTGACGGAAACCAAAGGGGACCGCGAGTCGCAGACAAGCGGCATCGTCGTGTTTGAATGGACGCCGCGTTTTTTTTTTTTCGAAAGGCGGTTGGTGTCGTTCCGTGATCCCCCTGCGCGAGGTGCCAGAGCTAGGCGCGGAGGTCACGCAACGCCGATGGACGGCAAAGTGGTCCCGGGCCTGTGGATCGATAAGCGCTTCGTATTAGAAATCCCGCCCCTTGGAATAACGCGGAGTCGGCAGAAACGGCGGCGCCCGGTCGCCGAGGCCTCGCTCCGATTCGAGGACAGAAGAGCGGACGAATAAAAGGTCTCGTGATTCTGCTTTTCCGACAGCCGGGATTAGAGCCCCCCTCGGAGGGAAACCCCTCATTAGCAGATACCCTTTTGTTTTCCATTGTACTTCGGCATCAGGATTTTTCTCAAACGCGATGATCTCTACGTGATCAACACTACATGCATTGACTTGGTATTTCGCTCTTTATCGTAAGGAACGGAAGGGTGCTAGAGCGCACGCCGGTAAACGCAACCGTTTACGCTGTTCGACGTTATTGCAGGTGTACAGTGGGAGTCTCGCAGGAGTACTGCTCAGCCTCTCCTTTTCTACGAAGAAAAAAGACGTTTTTGCCGGATGTGCGGAGTAATGAAACGAGATGGAATGCAGGCGCCGCCGATTTTCAGAAGGCCGACCCCACGCGGGCGAGCGAGGGCAGAAACGGCGGTGGTTCGCCAGACAGCGTCACGGCGACTGCGAGATGGGACAGATGGTGCCGGGGGCGTGAGCCCTGCAGTCTAGATGGCCTGTCAATCACCCAGCCGCTGCAGGGGAACCGTAGGAGGGACCGAGCGAGGCGGCAGAACCGGTCACGGTCCTCTACACCCCCCGTGCGCTTGTGCAGCACACGACTTCGCCTTACAGCAACTGGCAAAATGCCTCTTCGTTCGTTTGTTGTTACATCTGGACACCGGGGCCCCTCCCGGGATTCGACCCAACACCCGAACGTCAGCCCACACCTCTACGCCCATGCGAGCGCCGCGCCGCCGCTACTCGCGGAACAAGGACGCTTTTGTTCCTATAGTTCGTTCTTCACGATTCCCGCCCAAACGTGCGCAGCCGCTCCTCATTTACATATGGACAATATCTGGCCTTTTCCTTTGTGTCGGGGTTGCGGTCAAACCGGACGGTTGAGAGCAGTTAACCCTTCACTCGCCGCCTCCCGCAGTCCGCTCATCAGTGTCGTAGACAGAGCAACTCGATCGGTTCGACCTTTTTTGTTGCATTTACATTCATTTATAAGGGGGGCGCGGTGGCGCAGTGGGTTGGACCACAGTCCTGCTTTCCGGTGGGTCTGGGGTTCGAGTCCCGCTGGGGGTACCTTGCGACGGACCGGCGTCCCGTCCTGGGTGTGTCCCCTCCCCCTCTGGCCTTACGCCCTGTGTTACCGGGTAGGCTCCGGTTCCCCGTGACCCCGTATGGGACAAGCGGTTCTGAAAATGTGTGTGTGTGTACATTCATTTACGTGGCACTCTTCTCTAAAGCAACTTACAACTATTTACCCATTTATGCAGCCGGGTAGTTTTACTGGAGCAGTTCAGGGTACCTTGCTCAAGGTACTACGGCTGGAGGTGGGATTCGAACCTGCGACCTCTGGGTCCGAACTGCTCCGCTTCCAGCTGCGGAACGGAGCAGATTTCAGGGCGGAGCTGTGCTGCGCATCCAGGACGCAGAACGGAGCTTCTCCCACACCTCATTTTACACTTTCACTTTACCGCCTTCGCAGAGCACAGCAAAAAGCGAGCGGAGCCCGTTCGGGGCGACTCCTTTCATGTGATCTAATCTGGCCGAATAAAAGAAGCCCAATCTGTTTACGGCTTTGATTGGAATTACACAATCAATTACCACCCCCTGCCGCGGTCCCAATGAGCAGAGCCCAAAAGACAGGGGAATTGGTTAAATGTTATTGTTGGGAGGCCATTATCCCACAATCGGCCTGGTTAATGCAAGAAAATGACATTCATTAAAACCCTCACCGGGAATCTCCCAGAGGCCACCGCACGGCTGACCTCCATTCAGCGCGCAGCTTTGTGTGCCGTCCACTGCGGGGAAGGGGGATCGTGTCCGACGCACACGCTGCCCCCTCCGTTTGTGTGCGCGTGTGTGTGCGCTCAGTCTCAGCAAGCATGCGCCTGTGTCCGTGTGTATGTGAGCGGAGAGAAAGAGAGCGTGAGCAGAGGAGACGGGTTACGTCGCTTGCAGTGCAGAGCGTGTGTGTGTGTGTGTGTGTGTGTGCGCACAAGAGAGAGGGAGAGGGAGGGTGATTAATATTAATTCTAACACTAGGATCGCTGCAGCCCCTGGGGTAGAAACACACACACTTGCTTTAAGATCAGTGCAGTGCACACTCTCTTCCTTTGGAGATATATGATCTCCTCTGATAAACTAGTGTTTGCTGTCCCGCACGGTACACGTGGTAGCGTACGCATCTTCGTATGGTAAACTAACAAGTGCGGAACTCGATGGAAAACACGGGTGGCCGTGTATCGCAGCGCGTGGCCTGAGCTCTTCCATAGGACGTGAGGTTCGAATTTCGCTCGGTCCGTGTGAAGTTTGCATGGAGTTCCTCTAGGTGCTCTGGTTTCCTCCCACAGTCCAAAGACATATTTCAGGTCAAGTGGTAATTCCGAACTGCTGGCAGTGTGTATGTATGTATGTATGTGTGAATGAATGAGTGTGTATGGGGCTACCCTGTGATGGACTGGCGTCCAGTCCAGGGTGTTCCCTGGCTAGCCTAGCACTCTGTGTTTCTGCGATAGGCTCTGGACCATAACGACCCCACCTTTGGATAAGTCGTCCTTGGTGGTGAGCGAGTGAGTAAATGTTTACAGAGAATTTACCACGGCGCTAACTAGCGTGTGCAGCGTTACCCTGGACACAGGTATGTTTATAATGGAAGGAAAGGTGAGCCGGAGACAGGTCAAAGGTCAACTGAGAACCTGTCTAAGGTCAGGAGAGTAGCTCCTCATTTGAAAGCAAGGGAGATCAACATATCAGTGTCTTACTGTAGGGTATACCACACACACATTTACTCAGATTTTACACCTTTACACGCTTTTCTCCAAAGCAGAGCACAGTGATTTTGTACATGTTCACAGCTGCTTAACTTCCAGTGGAGCAATTTTAGGGTTAGTGCCTTTGCGATGGAGCAGGACAGAGAATTTGAACCCGCGACCTTCGCGCCCCACTGCTGTAAAGGTGAGCGGTACCTGGAGTTGATCACGTTTGCATTCCGAACCACTTGTTTAAAAAAAAGAAAAAAAAAAAGATTTCCCAACCCGAGGGTCACCCCGCATCATAGCGGCACAGTGGCGCAGCCTCTTGGCGTTGTTCCGCACAGAGAAGAGCGCCACCTATTGCCTCCCAAACACGGGCCTTGGCACCAAAGTTCCTTGCGCCGCTGTGCCAGATCAGTCCCATACAGACATTTATTTCCGGCGCTTGGAATTGTGGGTGCCGCCTACAGTCGTCTCCTGCCCACAGTTGTCTATATGCAGAAAATAGCCCGGCATAAAAGAAGACCTTTTTAAATGCTAAGAGGCCCGCCTGACTCGCAGAGCGGCACTTCCCTCCACGCTCGTCTGTAACAATTTACCCTGCTATGCAGATCGCTCCCTCATTGAAAAGACAGGTTGACCTTTCGGGAGCGATGGGAAGATGGTGGCCACTACGCCGCCAAGTGCTGACCTTTCATGCCTCTCCCCATCTGCTGTAGTGGTGAAGAGCTCCAGCAGTGAGCGGAGCACGAGCAAAAGTGAAAAAGGGGGTGGGTGTGTGTGTGTGTGTGTGTGTGTGTGTGTGCGCGCACGTCTCCCTGTATATAATGAAGCAGGGCTCATAACAATTAAGCAATTTCTCAGACTGAAAAAATGTGATTTGTTACCAAAGACACACCTGCCTGCTTTATATTTCAAATAAATCTGTCTGATTCATTTTCACGGGCAAGAAAACGGTCAATAACGTTTAAAGAACTGAAACAGCATTTTTTCTTTTTTTTTTTTTGTGCTATTTAGTATATTTCCGCAGACTTTAAAGCGGACGAGTTTTTGTTACTGTATTTATAACAGTGTCTTACTTTCAGGTATTTACCATGATGGATTACATATTCATCTTTGGAAATGAAAAACGTGCTCTGAATGGTACGGTGAAATTTTTTTTATTAGGGACAAAAAAAAAAGAGCCTCATCCAAGGCTGAATCCACGGAACCGGTCTTTGGCATTAACCGGCAGCTTCTCGGGCTCCGCTGAACAGCCACAACCACACGTGGATACAGGTAAACCCAGAGATCCTGCAGCCACATTCCATATTTGTATGGATATTACCTTAAAGCGCGTGGCTGTGTGCGTGCGCATAAATCCTGTGTTTGGGCTCCCCTTGCGAGAGGGCCGGCGCTAAGCCCCTGATTGAGAAACACGCCACAGTAACAATATTGCGCACGGCCCACCTCGGCATCTGGTCACACCAGCGTGGGGCTTCTCCGTGCGGAGAAGGTGAAAGGAAGGAGGGGGTGGGGGGCACCCCTCGCCAGTCCCTCTCTCTCCATCTTTTATTTGCTTTTCATTATTCGGGAAGCGGTTTCTGCGACGACGGAGATTTTTATTTCCTTCTCTCCGCGGCACAGGCTGCATCTCGCGTCGTCGACTGGAAGCAGGAAGTCGCCGTGGGGTCGGGCGACCCCCATGCCGCGTGACGCCTGCGTTCAGATTGTAACACATCCATGCCCGAGCGGTCTTCCGCGTAGAGTACTGGGGGCGACCGGTGGCAGCGATGAGCGCTCACGGGATCCTGAAGAGCCTTCAATAGGTGGACAGCACAAGCATGGACCAAAGGGTGATCAAGGTGACTAAAGTCCCATCATGCAAACTACCAACTGCAATCCCAGCTCAGAAGAGGGGCACTCATATAAAAACTACATTCAGGTAAAAATCAAGACAAGACCTCATCCTGTCCCTCATCCTGTCCCTCATCCTGGTCCCTAGACCTCTACAAGAATGTGACACTCCTCTACCTCCGGGCACCTGAATGTTCCCTTTACGAGGGGTCCTAAATCAAAAGCCCGTTGGTTCTCAGTCTTGCGTCCTGCCGTCCCTTAGAACTGCAGAATCCCTTCCATCATTGAACAAGAGTCCCAAAACACTCTTCCTTGAGACCCATTTCCCTTCTGAGCCCCTGCAACCTTTGCAAGCTGGACCTTCACCATACATTTATTTTAATCAACCCACTTCTTAATCGTATTTCACTTCTATAGAGCACCACCCCAGTACGTACCGCGTGGAAGCAGCAGCATCAAACAAATAAACTGCAGGTCAATAATTGCAGGTATGTATCTAATTTGGGGGTGCTGTGGCGCAGTGGGTTGGACCACAGTCGTGCTCTCCGGTGGGTCTGGGGTTTGAGTCCCGCTTGGGGTGGCTTGCGACGGACTGGCGTCCCGTCCTGGGTGTGTCCCCTCCCCCCTCAGCCTTACGCCCTGAGTTGCCGGGTTAGGCTCTGGTTCCCCGCGACCCCGTATGGGACAAGCGGTTCTGAAAATGTGTGTGTATCTAATTTACACTAAATTTAAATCAATTGATTTAGCAGAGACTTTTTTTCAAAACAATGTACAGTGTATTATGTACACTGTAATATTCATATGACACGTTGATCCGATGCAATGTACACCCATCTGCAGAGCACAGCAATATAACACACTCCACACTACATCCAGTCTTAGCGTGACGGTTTCGTCTGAAGCCACGCCTCTGAACTGCGGGAGGAAACCAGAGCACCCCAGGGGACGGCCACACAAACACGAGGAAAACATGCAAACGCGCAGCCCGAGAGCTGCGAGACGCCGGTGCTGCCTGCCGCGCCACTGTGCCGCCTACCCAACAGCATGGGCTTTTGGTAGCGAAATTTTGGTTCTCCTTCGACTTCTTTCTGCGACTCTCCCACATCTTTTCTGCTCGGAATCGAGCAGGTAAAACATTGACACGCACGCACGACAGCACATGCCCATCTGATACCGAACATATACTGTACATCTGTTACCCCATACTGTTAGCTTAATGAATCAACGGCGCTGAAACGCACACCAACGGCAGCTGGACCCACGGCGCTGTGACACGGCCCTCTCGCTAGCTCTCGACACGTGATCGCGAGGACACGGGCTCGTCCTTGCTGCTGCGGGACCTTGTCCCCGTGCTATTTTTAACAGGAGGTAGTGAGACGGCGAGAAAGTAGACGCGCGGAGGTATTTATTCATTTTCAGGGACGGCGCACGCGTCGTCGCCACGGCGACTGAATCGCCGGCTCCGCTGTGGGTTGGAACTCGCCCGCACCCCAAAGAAGCTCGTCCGGCCTTCGTCGGCCTCTCCGTTTCTGCGCCTGCTGTTCTCCTCCACCCTCCGCGATTCGGTACCGCGTCTCACTCGATCACCCGTCTCGAGCCAATTTGTGCAACCATTAGCGGCGCACATTTTCCAACAGATAAAAAGAGGGACCACCAAAATGATCCGGCAGCAATCAATCGTAATGGCCCGAGAAGGCAGTTCCATTCCCCCCGGGCCGGTATTCGGGACCGCGGTTGGGCCCCCCTCGCCCCTCCGCGGTGAGCATTCGGCAGCTGCCACCCGCTCCGGCGGCACGCGCCGCACAAACATTACGTACATCACCGAGAACCATCTTCGCAAGCCATTATTATCTCCTAAAGAGCGCCTTTCCCCGCGTGTCATCATTACGCCCCGCATTAGAGACACTTTGATTAAACTTCCCTAATCCATAACCGACAGCTGCAGTCTATCTGAAACAAACAGCGGTTCGAGCTGCGGATAAACAAACACGCATCACGGACAGGGGGCCTGGTGAACCTGGCGGACGGCGGCGAGCGATCTGGGAAGGCCGCTCCATCTTGTGCTGGAGTTTGGTGGAAGAGCATGGGAAAAAAACATTATGGAAGAACGAGAAGCGAAGGGGGATCGGTGAGGGATGTGGGACGCTTTGCCCTTTAGCGACGAAGCGAGACTCTCGGACGAAATCACAAGGTTGACGCGTTTAACACTGTTTTCTCACCCACCGAGAGAAAAAAAAAGGAAGACAGAATAAGACGTAACAGAAGGCGGAAGAAGGACAGAGGTAGACGGAGAAGAAACATGTTAACTCAAAGATTCAACGTGAAGAAGAGAATTTGGAGAAAAGCACCAACTAACTGTAAATGTACTTCAAAGTGCTTGACAAAATGAATAAGAACAAAAAAACTTAAAAAATAAAAGAAGTAACTAAGATAGATAGAAGTTTTAATTTTAATACATTTAATACAACAGCAACCTGCTTGGGAATAAGATCTAGAGCACTGGACCAACACCACGGAGCGCTTCTTCGCGTCAGCAATCCAAAGCAACCGGAACATGTCCGCGAATAAACATGCCGGAGCCAGAGAATCCGAGTGGGGTTACGGCTTCTCGGCCAATTTGGATCCTGCCCGTTGATTCCGACCGCCGCGCCGGAGCAATGACCTGGGCGTTTTTTTTTTGCCGGCGCGTTCGATCCAATTGGGCAGAACAGTAGGGGAAGCAACCGGACAGCCGTAGCGTTATTGGATTATGGCGACAAATGTGGCTGGGCACCCCAATAAGAAAGGAAATGGGTAAAAAAAATAACCTTTGCTAATAGCAATCAGGGCAGTGGAGAGCGAACGGGCGAGAGAGAGAGAGAGAGAGAGAGAGAGAGAGGGAGGCGGGGGGGCGAGCGAGACAGGATCTCTCCCCCTGTGGCACAGAAAACCACCAGGGCAAAGTAATTAGACCAGTGCACCACAGGGCCTGTAATAGCGGAGGCCTGTTTGTGTTATTACCCTACACATCGTTAAAGATACAATTGCTATTTAATGTGGCACAATAATCACTCAGATCTTCTTCAGATCCACTCAAGTAATTACAGGCTTCTTACCTCATTGGCTCCTGAGGGGGGCCTGGGAAAGGAGTTATTCTGCATTTAATGAAACGAAAGTCTTGCAAACTTTTACTGTCAATTTTTTCTTTTTTTTTGCCGCCAAAGATCTTGGCTTTTAGCTTAATTTAGACATTAATTCTGCGGTACACCGCGATAGATGTGTCAGAAGCGTGTGTGTCTTGTGCCCGGGTGTGCGGCACGAACGCGCCTCAGCGATCGTTCGCAGCGTTCGCAGCGTCCCGTGACGCCGCATGGGCCCGATGGGACCCGCATGTGTAGATCATCGCATGGCCCAGAGAAGCGAACGCCCTCGACGCGGGTGTTGCGACCTCACCGGTGCCACACCCGGGCCTCACCTGGGGAGGGGGCGATCGTCCGCGCCGGGTTGCATCTCGACACCTTCAGCACCCTCACCGATCATTGCTCGTTCGGTTTTGCGTTTTCCGCAGCGTGCACGGTAAAACGGGCTTTGTCCGGACGTCGTGAAACCTCACGGATGGCATCCAGCATACGGTCCGTTGGGGCTGTAATGATACAGAGATGCCCGTGTTATGACTCGGTAATAACAATCTCTGGCAATCGTTTTTTTTTTTAACCGTTGGTTACCAGGTCAATTCATTAAATCATGTGTGAGGCCAAATGCTGTGTGAGATGCATGTATTTATTTATGATTCGCCAGCTGTATCCTCACCACTGCAGAATAATAATTGGTCAGTACGAACACTGGCAGTGTGTGTGTGTGTGTGTGTGTGTGTGTGTGTGTGTGTGTGTGTGTGTGTGTGTGTGAGATAGTGAGGTCCCCGAATGCAGTCGCGCTGCCTGTTCTCTGGGAGCGCAGGCGTACCGGGGGCAGCGCTTGCTCGGGAATAGAGGACTGTGGGACGGAACTGGGGTGGGGGTCGGAGTGCGGAGGCTGAGCGGCCCCTCAGCCAAGTGCTGTCTATGTGGGCAGTGCCAGGGGTCAGGGGACAGGAGAGAATGAGTCACTGCTGCAAACTCCAGGGCACCAGCAGAGGGCCTGCGTTTACACCGGCTTGCCACGGAGCAGAAGTCCACGCATGTACGGCTCGCATGTGGTGCGGTCATTAAGTTCTCAGACTGGCCGTCACAAGATGTTGCTATGATTACAGAAGGCTGTTACTCCATTGCCAGTAACACATGTGTGCCGATGGCTCGCAACAGCATCGCTAAGGGCGGCACGCACACACACGATTACACGCAAACGCTGCAAATTGCAGTCATTCGCACCAAACACGGGAGCACTCGCATCCCTCCGTGGAAGATATTACTCGCATCCCTCCGTGGAAGATATTACTCGTTTGTTGTCCAAAGGAGCAGAAAAACTGCAATAAATCTCCGCAGAAAAGCTTCCATCCCTGAGCCGATCGCAGGAAGTGGACACGCTCGGTATTTCATATTCCTGGTCAGTCGTTTTTATCGTCGTTATTTTCTATTTCCTTTCTTCCGAAGTCACCGCAATCACGGCAACGGCGATCATCGAGTCGAGTCGGCCTGGGAGACGCAGGGAATCGGGATCCGCCCGCTCTCATTTGCATAATAACGGGTTTCCGTTGGCTCATCATCAGGGCCTTTTGTTTGTGCGGCGACTCCAAACTGTCAAGACGTAGGCCGTCCCCAGTGACCCGCCGCTTGCGGGGATGTAAACAAGAGGCCCGGGGGGCGGGTCTAATTGCGGCTTGCGTGGCGCGGGGTGGGGGGACAGCGGAGCTGGCATAAACACCACCTTTGGCCGGCTTCATCACTCCGTCAAGTGTCCACTTGCCGCAATCATTTCCAATCTGCCCGCCGTCGAAAATTGCCGCGCTGATTTAATTCCGCCTTCAAGTCCAGGTAACTTTTTCTGCCCCTCAAAGTTGACTGTTTTCTTAGAATCTCCCCAGCAAACAAATTTCTGTAGGAGCACATTTGAGCCATTTATAAAATATGCCCAGAATATTTAGATATGATCTTCAATATGTAATCTCTACCGAAGATCTTCAAGTGTAGGACCTGCTGCGTATATCAAGGTGAGGGCACCGGACAATTAGCGAAATGGGATCACACTTGTGCAATATCGGGAATATTGGGAAATTCTTGTGTTTTCACGGTATTTCCTTTAGCGACGAGTCCAGAACAACACAAAAAAGATCAAATGAAAACAAGGAGGCTTTTAATGCCAGTTGGCTGAGTAGCAGCAAGCTTAAGATAACTGCTTAGGGAAGACACCACTTTTACATTTAATCATTTAGCTGATGCTTTTCCCGAAAGCAACTTACAATTATTTACCTCTTTATACAGCTGGGTACTTTTACAGTGAGTACCATGTTCAAGGGTATTACCACTGGAGGTGGGATTCAAACCTGTGACCGTTGGGTCCAAGGCAGGAGTTCTAATCGTTACGCTACCAGCTGCCCACCCAGCAGACGCCATGTTTGAGTCAGTGGGCTGTGGGCTGGTCCAACCGACCCACTGTGTTGTGTAAAGATCCATCAGGTTAAACATCTGGAAGGTCTTCTCCCAGACACGGGCCCGCGGTCAGCGTGACCATATTATGGCTGCGAGAGCAGATGCGGTCCATACGTGAGGTGATCGCAGGCGCAAGCCCCACTTCTCGGCACTCTGTCCTCCGCCCCTCGGGGTCCCCGGCCCTCCAGCTCCTCTCTCCTCACGCCACCAGGCATCAAAGTGCCAACACTGTGGCCTCTCTGTTTACCCTCTTTCGCTGGCCTTCATTACAGGAACATCAAAATAATCCGCACAACAATCCGGAGTGAATTAATGACCCCTCCCCCCCCCCACGCCACAAGTGCCCCTGCTCATCCTGCGCCAGGCCAGCCGGTGCAACACGCCACCCCGCGCGGGGCCGGCCGACCGCTAACGACCGCTCAATTACGGACAATTAGGCGACCGCTGTGAGGTCCGTGCGTAACTCATTAATGACTGGAGCGAAGGCAGGGGACCAGATGAATCCCTCAGGAAACAACATGGGAACGCATGCGGGTCATATTCCCATGATGCACTCGGGGTTTATGCTAACGAGTGACCAATGGTAGTGTCCTATGTGTCCTATTCATTACAGTTCTAAGTAATGTACTGTCTCATTAATACCTCCAAATATTGCAGTGAAATGTGAGACTGTCCATAAGCACTTACTCCCATAAATACCAATTTTATATAAATCAAATAGAAATGTAAATCCAATTTAGCATTACTCAAAAGTAAAATACATGGGGTTTTAATTTGGACATTACATTAATCTATACTGTGCTATTAATAACGGTCATAAGGAATACTCTAGTCATGCATTAATCACGTTTTACTAGCGAGTGGAAAATTTAAATGCGTATCACAGAACAGTGTCACACACATAGCTACGGCGCCAAACTATTGCTGCACTAATTAGTTTGCAATTATGTTTAACTTATCTGGAAGCCCACATTCCTGGAGCCAGAACATGGATCACCCACAATATATGAGAGAATAAGGCTCATCTTATCAACTATCATCACGGGGGAGAAACAGTTCCTATGTGTTCTGTTCAGTTAAGCAGGTATTTTAATCCCATGTTGTTCCTAAATTAAATTGATATTTCGTTTTTGTAATAATACCGTTTCAGTTTGATCCATCAGTGCAAAAGGCAACAATAAAATAACATTGTTTTATAAAGTAATACTGTATGTACATATACTGTCATGTTTGGAATAAAATATGTGTCCAATTTGTCATGCTGGTCCACTCTTCAGGTGTTCACCAGTCATCAGGTCTGCTTCTTTGTAACAGATCTGTTTGAATGTAACAACTAAACCGCAATGCTGCCCCTAAACAGTCCACTGCTCTAGTCCTCATTAAGAGACCGGTGAGGTCCTAACCAGTCCACTAGTCTGGTCTTAACTAAACCAGTAGTCTAATATTCCTTAAGAGAGCAATGAGGTCCTAACCACTGCACTAGTCTCATCTCAACTAAACCACTAGTCCAGTATCCCTTGAGACCAGCGAAGTCCGAACCAGTCCACTAGTCTGGTCTCAACTAAACCACTAGTCTAATATTCTTCAAGAGACCAATGAGGTCCTAACCAGTCCACTAGTCTGGTCTCAACTAAACCAGTAGTCTAATATTCCTTAAGAGAGCAATGAGGTCCTAACCACTGCACTAGTGTCATCTCAACTAAACCAGTAGTCCAGTATCCCTTAAGAGACCAGTGAGGTCTTAACCAGTCCACTAGTCTGGTCTCAACCAAACCAGTAGTCCAGTATCCCTTAAGAGACCAGTGAAGTCCTATCCACCCCACTAGTCTGGTCTCAACTAAACCACCACTATGGTTCCCATTAACAAGTCAGGTATAAACTTTGACATGCACGATTAGACCTTCAGAACAAAGTTCTCGCAGGTCCAGTGACCTGACCTGTCGAACCTGTCCCCATCCACCCTGCTCGTCTGACCCACCGGTGTTCCACCACAGCAACACAATCCCAACAATCAGCCTGTTCCTGCACCTCTGCCATGACACTCGGCTCCTCTCAGCCATGTTCTTACACTACAAACTGAAATTATACCTTTACCTTCTCCGGCCTGGAGTGGAGATAAATGTCAGCGGGAATAAAGACTACACCGCCATTGCGGCGGCGGCAAGGAGAGTATCGCTGCAGGCGCGATAGCAAGTGAGCAAGGGAGCGAGTGAGAGAGAGAGGGAGAGAGAACTCATTAACTGCTAACTAGTTGACAACTTGCCACCTTGACCTCCCTCTGCGTCCATGGCAACGAAGCAAGGCTTGATGCTGGCACTCTCCCCAGGTCCCGGCTCCTGTGTGGGCGGAGCAGCTTGGCTCCGAGAGGCAGCGCTGTGAGGCTTGGCCCCAGGCCTGTGAGCTCTGGAACCTCGTGCCAGGGACCAGACGTGCCGCCCAGCTGCACTGCGGGTACAACGACCGCTATGTGTGTTTACCCACAACGTGGGTCAAGGGGGTGCAGCACCCCTCACAATTCCCTCAATGACCCCACACGACCCCGATGACCAGACGCAGTTTAGAACAACTACATCTGTCCTCATGGGTCTGAGGCTCAATTATAACGATCCTTTACTGCTTTGCCTGAAGAATATTAAGTATATTTTAGGAACTTGTGATCATACAGAGACACAAAACAGGGAAGTGGGGCAACAGAGGCACAAGGCAGCAGCACAAAAGGACTAATCCACTATTCATTTTCAAGCGGTTCCTTGGAATATGAACCAAAGCATGGAATTTTAGCCAAAAACCTAGTCTCATTACTGCCCAATCACATCTATTTCAATGGAAGGGAGAGCAAATCTCACTAACGCAAATAAAATACACTCTGTGCTTCTGTAAAAGGTGCTTTATTGATTGACTGAGTGATTTATCAATAAACAATAAGTCTGAGACCCACGGGCTTCTTCGTCTTATGCAAGAAGGAGGCGCTTTATGGAAAATTTCTATAATTTGGGGGAAGGCAGAAATGACTAACGGCTGTACACTCGACACACGTGTGTTTTGAACCCTTAGCACAGCTCCAGTTGGCTGTTAGAGAGTCCGTGCCCTTTCTTTCAGGTCAGCGAATGTCAAGCAGCGCAGCTCATTTCTCCCATAAGGTCTGACTTTGAAATCCCTTCGTACTGCTCCAGCAAGGCCGTCAGCACCGCAGTATCCCAGCAGCCCCTGCTGTCAGGAGCGGAGCGCCCAGCACATTAATCGATTGTTCGTTTAGTGAACTCGGGGTTCTTCTGGTACCGGCAATACGCCCGTGCACACACACACCTATACACAACTGCTGAATTTCATTCCTGGGAAAAGCACAGACACAATCCTTGGCATGTACGCTATGGGCACAGACACACGTGCGCACACATAGTATCGTCTTTCACCCTTCTCCTCAGGAAACCACCTCTGCGGCCTGGCCAGGTGACCCTGGTCTCAGACCTGGCCTGACCAACCAGACCCAGATCAGATGTGACCCCAGCAGCCCCTGGGCACACGTTGTTGGAAGGACCCCCCTCACCTCCACAGTTTCAGACCTCTGCTTCCTGAAGCCCCAGATTAAAATATTTCCCTTCTCCTTCCACAACACTCAAAGGGCCCGTGGGGAAACAGTGGAAGGCGAGGAGCTTGCAGCGAACCCAGCTCTCAGTGCACATAGTGTATTTCACACAGTGAGGCCAGTGTGCTTCTCCTGGACTCAAAAAGGAGCTGGACCTGGACTTGGCTGGGGGGTGGGGTGGCGGCAGAAGGGAATTCTGAGGCCTTTTGGATTCGATAAAAAAGGCAAGATGAGATTTTAAGTGATGTGGCCATTTGAGTCTGTCCCAAAACAAGCAAACACATAAACTACACACACACACATCGGCTGAAGCCAGGTGTCTCCGGCGGGGTCGCGGCGAGCCGCAGCCTGACCAGGCAACACAGGGCGTAGGGCCGGAGGGGGAGGGGACACACCCAGGACGGGATGCCAGCGCGTCACAAGGCACCCAAGCGGGACTCGAACCCCAGTCCTACCAGAGAGCTGGACCCAGCCAAGACCGCTGCACCGTTGCGCCCCCCCACACATAAACTAGATAAATCAAAAGTCAATGAAAGCAGATCTGGTATCAATAGGGAATTAATAGATGATTACATTGTTCCCAATGGGAAGCTACTCAAGAACACGTGTATATTTGCATTGCCATCAACACCGCGGTAATACCCTGGTGACCGTGAGGCCATAAGCATTTTGTTTGCATGAGCATTGCGACATTGCGTGCGCTCAGATGTCCTTACTACATTTCCAGACAGGTGCTGTGTACCGCCGTACCTTCTGCGATGTCCGAGTGACACCGCACCCGAATCGCGACACGACGACACGTCACTCGGACACCGCGACATCGTGGATTTGCAAGGTCAGAACCCTCTCGTGATCAGGCGTGTCGCGCAGATCCGCATAAAAAGTTTTTGCCGTCGTCCTTCGGTACCCGAGTCGCTAGTTAGCCACCTCGGGCCGACAGATGCCCTCCCGTCACCGTTGGGCTGCGGCAGCTCCCCGTGTAAACATGGCGGAGGGTGCGAGCGTCCCGAGGGCGGCCCTCCACGCAGGAGAAGGGCGAGATCAATCAGAGGCGCCTGATTAACAAGGCAGAGCATACCAATTGCCATTCATTGTTCTGTTCCCTTAACCACACAGTCGGGGAGAACCAATCGCGCAACATGCAGATTGGCTGTCAGTCAGAGCTGGTGGCGTGGAATTGCGTACACACACAGAAACGCATTAACAAGCGGGTCCGAGGCTCGTAATCATAGTAATACAGCCTGACTATGACAGGACGTGAAATAGCACTTTGGCCGAGCTTGACAGCACTGGAAATAAGCGCGCGGAATCTTGTTTGAGGAGGAAGTAGCTATTTGGGGAGGTGAAATGGCTGCCGCTGCATTGAGACTTGGGATCATTGCCTTCCTTCCCCGTGTCTGTCTTTAATGCTCTCTCTCGGCGTTCGGAACGCGTCTCGATGGGCGTAATAAAGACCCGCGCCGAGCGCACGCCGTTGAACGCTCGTGCGGAGCGCTCTGAACTCCCCGCTTTGCCCACTTAGCCGCGGCGCGGAACGCACGTTGTAGCGCGAAGCTACGCCGCCGGCTGTTTGCGCGCTTCTGTCCTGGGAGGTGAGCTCCTGTCTCACGATGAAACAATAACCCCGCGCTCCCTCTCTGCGCTGCTTTGGTGCTGGCGGTGCCACTGGGCGAATATATTCCGGGAACGATTAGTGCTCCGCGCTCCGGAAAAGGCCTCATATGTTCCTTCGCCGCAGAAGTAGCTTAGCGTCGTTGCGCAACGCTTCACGTCTGAAGTGAAAATATACGATTCCTTCTTAAGCAGTCATTTAAATTTGCAGCACACAGAGACGTTCCCTTTCGCAGAGAAAACATTTAGGCCCTTCATTAATCTGCTCTTCCTCATTCACTTTTTTTCTTTCTTTTTTTTCTTTTTTTTTTCTTCCCCGCCACATTGTAGTAACTGAGGGCTGCAGAAGCTGTGATAAATGATTCATATCATTTACATTTTTCAAAGTGCTTATTAAAAACACTTTAAGAAATCTATCTGGGAATTTTGCTGTCACTTTGGCTTTCCGTGAGCGCGAATGTTTCGTCATCGTTCTCAGCCCCGTGTGTGTTTTTTTCTTCCCGGACGTCCATGACATGAGGCGTGTGCTACGGCACTATAGATTTTACAGCATAAGGAAGACTCTAAATTGTGGTGGATTTTCAAGGGCACGTTTAGAGTATTTTGCACTGTTTAGCCCCCAAATAGGAGTGACGTGGGTCTCTGTGTTGACGGTCCTTTGTTTCCTTATGCCGATGTCGAGGGTTGGCAAGAGCGAACATTCACTGATAGTGACTCTAATCAAAAAAGCACTCATGCACACTCACACACACACGCGCATTCAACTTCCCGGGCATACACACATCTGCCCTCGAGCGCACGCGCGTGCGCGCGCGCACACACACACACACACACACACACACACTCACACAAAAAAAAACCCGTCGCACAAATATGCACACTGCCGACACAGGCTCACATACATCCTCTATATCAGCAGGAGGCCAAATCAAGCTGATTTTTCTCTTTTATTTAGACGGAGAGAGCTCCTCAGATTGGATTTCACAAAGTCAGACAGGGGTGGCCAAGGGGGGGATGGCGCTGAAGGACGGGGGATGTTTTGCATATGATAATGTGTAACTGAGGGAAATAAAAAGCAAAAGGAATCTTTCTCTTACACACACACACACACACACACACACACACACAGACACACACACACAAAGAAATACAGGAACAAATTGCTTGCTGCCAGTAAAATCCAGGAAAGAGATTGCAGAAAATATGTTCCTTTACATGTAATTTCCTCCGCTGCTTAAAACGTGTATTTTTTTCTGCACGCGAACCCACAGTTACAGAGTGACCACGTCTAAGAGCATTTATCCCACCCGGCATTACCTATGAAAATTACAGAACAAAATTCTTCGGAACAAAGCGGAACGTGTGCCGTGCTGGTTCACCTTTGCAGAGCAAGAAAGCTTTCACAGTTTTCATGGTTTTCCGCAGTTTGTTTTCACAGGTGAGGAGATAATGCAAGAGGTGCAGGGGGGGTAGGGTTTGCCTTTTTTTTCCTCGCCGCTCAAATTGCACACACCTGACAGCAATACTCGCGTGTGCAATCAGGAGCCTGTTTTTCTGCGGACGGCAACAGAAAGTGGCACAGCGACGTGACCGGGCAGGCAGCCCCCCTCTCGCTCATTCCTGCCCGAGAAGTCGGCTAATGCGGCACACCTGTTATCTCCGCACCGTCATTAGCTGCCCTGGCCCATCGAAAAGGTCACCGATAAACTGAGTTCAGGCAGGGAAGAAGTAAACAAATGCACGTCCCCATCCCAGTGGGGGATTAAAGTGGGGCTGATGGGGGAGGCGTGCAGTCCAGGGGGTCGCGAAGGGGCTGATGGGATAGGAGGTCCACCTCCGCCAGAGGCTCTGGACCTCCGGGTAATGTTTGCATCAAAACAAAGAAAATGCAGAGAGAAACGAAGCCCACCGGGATCTCCGTGCCGATCGCCATCAGATCTCACGGGTTCGCGTCGCGGCGGCTCGGATCAGGCTCCGCATCTGCGGTGCAGTTCGTGGAGCCGCTCTCCACCTCCGCGAAACCCACCGAAGACCGCGTATGGAAATGGAGAGCCTAATGAAGCAGGTAGGGGCAAGGGCGCTGCAGTGGCGAGGAAACTGGGCCTGTGGCCAAGGACGTGCCATCTTTGCAACTGCTCCAGTGAACATCAAGTAAACAGGTGTAGAGCGACAGGGGGTCTAGACGCTCGGAGTGGAAACGGAGCCTTTCAGAAGGGTCTCGCCATCCAGTCGAGAACCCAGAAGTACCCCTGCCATGTTTCTGAACCCAAGCGCGGCATCTGAATCGCGCCCTCATCTGTGCGTTTGCTGGTAAATGCCAATCAGCTGACAGCAAACGGGTGGCACCTAGAAATAACCATTTGTTTTACTCAGTGTTACAAGTGAACCGCACCGGCGGAAATGTGCCTCTGTGTGACAGTTACAAGCTACGGTACGAGCGTTGGATATTTTTGCCTTTTTCGCCTTTTTTCTGACCTGCAGGAATTTTGTGTGGGGCGCGTGATGGGCCCCGAGCGGTGCTGAGCCGACGCCGCGAAAGCCCCCCCCCCCCCCCCCCCAAGCTTTCAAGCTTCTTTGTGTAGCGGTGTCAGAACAGCTGTCTGAAAAGGCACAAATGAACCGAAATGAAGGATGTATCGCTCACAAATTATTCATCTCATGAACACGGAGATGGAATGCTTTTATGCCGTGCCATTATTTTTCACCTACGTTTCAAAATGATGTGCAGGAAGTGACTCTGGAATGAAAAGGTGGAGAGCTGGGGAGCCAGTACAAACACAGCCAGGACCTTTTACTCTGTATGATACATGCGCAGGGGTTTCCAGGTAGAGTACAAGTACAGCAGTGTTTCCTCCGAAGGTGGTGTCTGTAAGCACCCCCACCAATTGAGGATATCCGTGCAGTCATGTGGGGAATCCCAGTGGGCCCCCTCTTTAACAAGCCGTGTATGACAAATTGCAGCGTAATGCACTGCATTCCTAATCTTTAATTAAAACGTGAGTATCTGCCAACGATGGCAGTTCTTCTAGTTAAACAGCCTACAAGGAAAAGCGGCCGTAAAGCACAGGATTTTTTCTAATTATTTTTATTATTTAAAAAAAAAAAAAAAAAAAAAAAAAAAAAAAATCTCACTCACTCCATTATTTTCTTTCTCACTACCTTTACCCTGCCACAGACAGTGTCTCCCAATACCTCCTCCGTGGTAATTAATCGCTGTGGTATTTAGGACTGTTCGAGTAGACAAATATGACAGAGACGGAGACAATTAGGAAAGCCGTTCAAGCTACATTACCTTCCCTGGCTATTACTGTTCGCCAGCTCCTGGATCCCTTGTAAAGGCTGCGCTGGGATTGTTACACGTGGGCCATGGAGTTATTAATAAAACAAAAACACAACTGTGTTTATTGCACTTTCATAATTGCAAATAAATTTCAATTATCTGCTGTGTCACTTCCTTAAGTACACATACCCCTAGACAGGCTGGGTGGTGGATACGAGCCTCAAAGCACACTCATTTGTGTGCGTGTGTGTGTGTGTGTGTGTGTGTGTGTGTGTGTGCACGCACACGCTACTTATTACTTGCAAATGTCATTGGAACGTTTTTAATCTTATAGCAGCATTTAATACATGGTGTCATAGTGTATGGAATTTAACCTGATTCACCCCATAAAAAGGCCATTTTTCCACAGTGCGCAAGTGTTTCTCAGGACAATTTCGGGATTGCCTTATTCGCACTTTCATCAACATCTGGGCGCAACACAAAGCCAAGCAATTATTCATATTTCGGCGCGCGCGTGTGTACGTGTTGAGTGTGAGAGAGAGGGAACAAAGGAGTAGCAGCCCGTCACACCCCAGCAGAGAGTCCTCCTCATCCACAGCCTTGAGCAGAGCGCTATTTAACTCGCGTCACCCGGCAAGTCGCCCCAAACTAGCGGGAACCCGTGACCCGCCCTGAGGAGGTCGAGCGTCCGCACCCTCCTCGCGGCCCGGGGACCGATTCGAATTTGCAGGTGTTGAAAAGCACGCAAGTCGGAAACTGCCAAGACATCTCGCGGAGCGATCCTGTATTATTTGGTACGTTCCATGGCCCCCGTGGCATATTCCACTCACAATGTGTCACACCGCTGAGTTAAATGCACGTTCCTAACTGTGTGTTACTATAACAATGCCGAAAGCCCTTAATCACACCGTGTGCAGCGAAATACCCCTTTTTTTGCAGCGGACTGAGCTGGTGTGTAGAGCGGCTCTACGAGGGAGCTGTCGTGTTGCCGTGCGGGGGGAGGAATTACCTGCCCCCAGCCAGGCTGCGGCAGCCTGTGATTGACAGCCCGGGCGCTGACTGGGAGCTGGGGGTTAGTACCGGGGTTAGAGGGGAGCTGGGCACCGCTGTGACCTCCCTGGCCTTCGAGGAGAACGCAGCTTCCCCTTCCCTCAGAGCTCAGAAGCTGGGAAGGAAACGTTTGGCGAAGGCACGCCCTCGGGGGCCATCAGTAACGTGACGGACGCGGGCCTGGGAGAAGGGAGAGCTCCGCCGAGAACAGAGAAATGCAATCTGCCTCCACATTAGAGACTTATTAATTTTTACGTAACTTAAAGATTAAGAGGTACTTTGACCTGCTGCCTTTGGACTCGACGGCCCCAGATCCAAATCCCACCTCCTTTTGTTATCCTCTCAATCGAGGTACTTTACCCTGAATTGTTTCAGTTAAATTTGCTCAGCTATATAAATGGGTAAATTATTGTAAGCAGCTTAACACTCCGATTCGCTTTTGGAGAAAAGCGGCAGATGAACGTTACAAAAAATGTGTTTCTTAAATATTTCCTGGGTCGTTCTTGGTTTCGGAAGCGCTTTCACGCTCTCTCCATGTCAACTTAAGACACAGAGGTCTGTCAAGCCCAGCATTTAATTTTTCTTAGTTTTTTTTAGTTGGATGCTTATAACACGGAAAGCAGACACCCCTTCGAGGGGTGGAAATGGAACATTCCACCTGTCTGCTACGACACAGTTATTAGCTGCCAACGGGGGGCTGTTAGCGCAAAAATAAAACAAAGTCGGCCACCTTAGGGAGCGCTCAAAACTTTGCGAAACGTTTAGTAAACTTGACTGGAAATAACAACTGACATCCATTTCGGGGCCAAGACACTCGTGTAAAATTGCAACAAGAGGGCAGTCAACGAGCTATTGGCAGCATTACCGCTGGGGTGGGAGGCGAGGCGATACGAGGGCGGTGCGGCGGGTCGGCGTTTGCCCGCCGACAGAGATCACGCCGCCGGCGGCGTCAACGAGGCTTTGCCCGCTTCGAAAACACTGCATGGCTGGGGGTCAACAGCACCTCCGTTCCACGCACAGGTGTGCAAAGAGTGGATTTACTTCGTCTAACGGCCTCATTATTAAAATAATCTTTAAGGGATTATTTTGCGCGACTGTTTTATTCCCCCGAGGGCGCTGCTATATGTTTACGCTACATGTATGCTGTTCTTAAAATTGATCTGACATCACGCTGATGTACTGTACATTTACAGCCAAACACAGTGACATTTCACTGGCTTCGCGATGCGTTTTTGAAACGACTTCTAGTGCAATAAGTGTAAAAGTCACTATAACTAAATCTATATGACCACACTGTGTTATTTATTTACTTGTGTTTATTTCCCCAAACTGCAAAGCGATTTAAAAATGTTTCCCCGCGCGCCTCCCGCCAACCTGAAACCCACGCAACCGCAAAACCTCCCCTTGTTATTTCTGTCCCTGAAAGAAAATGACCTAACAAAGGAAATAATCAAATAAAATAAATAAAAAAAAAAAAACAGGAATAAACCTTGATTTGATACAGCCCTTCAGATTTCGGTTCTCTTTGTGTTTACTCCCCACGCTGGGTGTTTAATGAGCTCCAGCTCTGGTATTAGCCCGGTCTCGTTTGTCTAGCGAGGCAGTGCCATTAGTGGGAGAGATAAGGCCTTCTGGGTAATCAAAGAGCGTCCTCCTCCAAGCGAAAATTGTCTCTCTCTACGTTGCGCAAAATATCTGCGCTGCACAAAGTAGAAATGGCAAGTAGCTCACAAGTGCTCTGTACTCAGATCCCCTCAACCACACACACACACACACACAGTGTCACACAGGCATGCAACTATACTGTCAAAGCCCTTGCGAGGATTACTTGACCCAACAAGGACTGTGATCTTGACTAATTTCAGACCTCATGAGCTCATGAGCCCCTGGTGCTGATTTTTTCCAGGGCGGGGGCACAGCCGGGTATGGAACTCACAAGTGTTCTGCTGTGACGAAAGGCAGATGCTGTCGCGTGGACAGCGGCGCACTGTCACAATCAATCACTGCTCCACCACAATTCACATTACCACTCGGGCGCATTTATGCGCGCGTCTTTAATCTGCTCAACTCTGTTTTACAACTCATAGAAATGTTACGGCGATGACAAAAACATAAAATCCAGTGAGAGAGAATAACATAATTACCCTAAAATAAGGGACAGCTATAATTTTAATGTTCCTTTACATGAAATGAAACAGAAAATGTTTGACACCTTCCATTAGTACTCATGATAATTACCACTGTGGCTCTTGTTGTTGTTGATATTATTATTTCCATACCTCATCAGTCTAGGAAGATCCGTCATGAAGGCCTGCAGAATTCCGATGAAGTGGCTGAGAGAGCGGAGCAAACACAAACACAAACACACACACTTTCTGAACCGCTTGTCCCATACGGGGTCGCGGGGAGCCACAGCCTAACCCGGCAACTCAGGGCGTAAGGTTGGAGGGAGAGGGGACACACCCAGGATGGGATGCCAGTCCATCGCAAGGCACACCAAGTGGGATTTGAACCCCAGACCAACCAGAGAGCAGGACCCGGTCCAACCCACTGCGCCACCGCGCTCCCCCCCGCAGAGCAAACAGTGCCTTAATTTATATATTTACCAGGCCAGCAGGGAGACTTCTGGGAGGGGATGAAAAGGGTGCCGTCGGGTCTCACCGGAGAGATGCCAACGACCCTACAGGCAAAAAAGGGGGGCTGGGGGCAGAAATGAAGGGGCAGACCTGATTTCCTCCAGTGCTGAGATTGTGGATAAGGGGCTAAGACAGGGGCTAATCCTGCTCCGCAGACCGCGGGAGCAGCTGGTGTGACGTGATGATAACCCTGCGGTCTGAAGGCCCCATTCCACTGCTGGTAGTCGCCATGGCGAGGACCTGCAGCCTTTCACCCGGGAGTGATAAGCTGGAAGGGGGTCTGATGGGGGTTTAGAATCAAGGGTGTGTTGGAGGAGGAGACTGTTGTGGGGGAGGTGAAGGAGGAAGAGGAGGAAGAAGAAAAGAAAAGGTGTGTATATGCGTGAAAAGGCAAGCATCGTAAATGCTGCGTGGCGACCGGAAAGGCTCAGAGTGCAGGGTGACGGGTCGGTGATGGAGAGAAGAGGATTGCCGCCGTTGCCTTGCAATGCCGCATATGACAGCTAAAGGGGAGAGGGTAGGAAATTGGTGAGGAGGAATTACTAGTGTTACACACCTCGCCATCTTACAAATGAATACCGTTTAGCCCCGGCATATAAATGAGTGGATTTCTTTTGGAGGAGGAGGGGAGGAAGACAGAGGCGAAGCGGGAATGGTAACGATCATTCACCAGGAGGGCGAGTGCGTGCGTGCGTGTGCGCGCTTGGGTACAAGGCATGAGAAAATGTGTGCATAAATAAAAATGGGCAAAGCGGACCCCGGCAGCACGGCCTCACAAGGTCAGGCAGAAGGGAGCTGGGTTCGTGAGTAGTGGGTGGGAACAAAAAAACAGATCATGATAAATTGGCTCCCATTTAACAAAATGCTGCCCTTAATGCACCTCTCCCAGCCAAGCCCGGTCGGCCGGCACCGCGCTCACTTTAATACCGCGCCCGTCCATTTGTGATGTATGAAAGCCTCGCTTCGATGCTAATTACGGAATTACAAAGCGGAAGCGCTATTGCAGAACAGGACTGCGGGGAGGGGCCGGGCGGCACAGCAAGTCGGGCACGCGTGGCCGCAACGGACCTAAAGGTTCCCGGTGCAAAGGACAAGGACAGGCCCGCCCTGGCCCCGAGTGACACCCCAAAGAAACAAGAACCCTTTTTCCGGACCCTCGGCAAAACAAGCCTGCAAAGTACCAAGATCACTTACCCCAGGAAGAGAACGTGACCACGGTGCACCAGCGGCACCGATGTGTGAGCCAGCCAGTAGGGCAGGGAGCCGGCAAGTGGAAGCGGGGAGAAAGACGGAAAATTTTGTCAGCTGTGCGAACGAAGGGCAATTTATTACCAGCTGCTCAGAGGAGACAGAATATTTTGCCCCGGCACCTCTTCAGCCTCTGCGGATTGTCGGCGTGAGGAATGGGGGCGTATTACCGCACTCGGAGGGCACCGAAGAACAACTTGGCATAGCCCCATCAAAGATAGTAATACCACAGCGGGTTAAAGGTCAAGAGCACCATGGTAACCACTCTTTAGGCTCCAGTGCATCACTTCATCTAAAAGGGCTCCAGAAAGATATATTATTTGCTCTTCTCCGTCCCACTTCTTCAAATTCTGGGCAGCTCTTGCCAAGACCTGAAAGAACTGGGAATTGCCGAGAATTGGGAGAGGTTTTTTCTTTGTTTTAACAGGCAGAAAAAAAAGGGCTTTGTAACTTTTGTTGTAAAGCAGCTGGAGGGCAAGTCAAATGCACTCGCTGGATTTCAACCCCATCCCAGACGTCTGCGTTAATGCAAAATCACAGTACTTTGCAATATGTCAAAACAGTGCAGGGGTAAATTTCCGTCGCGGAAGTACGAACCGCCTGACACGTCGTGTGATCGCAGTAAGAACCTCCAGACAACTGACAGCTCCAAGTTGATGTTTCCACTCGTACACTTAACGGCACTGTGCTCCACTATTAACGCTAGCGTTTCAAAGGCCGCAGTCACACATTGATCTTATACTGGAAACACAACGTAAAGTAACACATTTGTTCAAAGTCCTTAATTATGTCAATATTACCATTGATTATGATTAGTTAAATCGATTAGTTCTTCTAGAGTGTCAGTTTTAGCCACATAATCTTGCAGCCATTGGAAGATTCTAGAAGGCACCAGAACATTCTAGAAAGCGTCAGATCCTAAAAGGTACTGCAATATTCGGTGCTCGGATCCGGGTGGCGAAATTCACAAAAATGTTAATTTCAAGACTGCGGAATATTTGTCTAAAAACCGACCTATAGTACGAACTACCGCCAAAAGTATCCTTAATCTAACAAAACTGAATGGAAAATGCAAAAGCAATCAACATAAAATTTACGTTGCTTCGCATAATTAATGAGCAGCGAAAAAATACATATTCCTCACTACTCATTTGTGTTCTAGTTAATACTGCAAAACAACTTACGGTACTCTAGGTAACACCGTGGACCAGGTGATGGAGGGGGAAGAGGTAAGGAGGAAGCATGCAAAGGTTAGTTCCGGAACTTTCTTCCTCGTTAGTGGCGTTCGAATCGTTTCCGCCTAAAACAGATGGTCACAAAATGCGATGCAGCAATTTTCCCCCCCCGTTTTATCATTTTCCACTAAACGCAATCCCCTATGTGCCAGTTAATGTCTCCCGCTATCTCAGGTGTAATCGGAGAGCCGCGCTTACTATTTATCTCACGTCTCGCTCTGCGATAGCGACCGACCAGCGCCGTCGTGACCCCCCGAAACCGCACATTCATTTCACCTCACTATTTCTACGGCCTCCATTAATAAAAACTGACTAGGTTTCAAGCAAATGAACGTGTACTGATAAATGAGGGTCCCGACTTAATTGCTCGGTAAATTAAGAGCTCACAATGGTGACAATGTGCACCAGTTTTAATATTTAAAAACTCATTAAACATGTGTATATTCCGCTTAGTTAAGTATGCAGTAATGTGGCCTCACCTTGGAGGGAAATTAATGACCAGATGAAACGACGATTTGAGTCTGGGATCATACAAATAGTTTTGTGTTACTTCCTCTTTTCTACTTGCACACACACACACACACACACACACGGACAAACACAGGCTGCGCACGAGTACAGATATAAATGAGTAAACATTCAAAGTGCATTCCACAAATGCTGGGGAAATGCCTTTCTGGATTTATATTCCTCACATTTGGATGAAGAGCCAGGCAGCCAAACGCAGAATGTATTTTAGGAATATGCTATGGAATTGTTATCGCTTCATTTGCATGACAACAGACAGACAACCATTAGTGGCTATTACTGCAGCTGTTTCTACACCAATACTTTATTATTATTGAGGCCTAATGCAGCTCTACAGTAAGGCGAAAGTGAGCAAGTGAGGAAGCAGAAGCGGTCGACACAGAGCATTTATGGTGATGGATTGCTTTCAGTAATTTCGCTTTATTATGATTGGGAAAGATCAATATTTTAACAGTTCTGTTATGGCCTTTAGTACCATACTTAGCATGTATTATTCATGACCTTTATCAGCACGTGAGGGACTGCGATTTTCTGTTAGCAGGCGGGAGCGGGAAGTGGCGATGGACGCCCGTGGAGCCGTATCTGCGCTCGCTATGAGCGGGAGTGGTGAATACACCCGTACGAGCTGTGATTTGGTGCAACATAAACACACACACAGAGAAAAACACACAGGGTGAACAAACTCAAGAACTGATACGCTTGCGCACCGATCACACGCACGTTTACAAATCAAATTAAATGATCGTTTCTTCTTGTGACACTTGGGTCCTGCACTCACACGCGGTCACACGCAAGTGCAGCTTCCCGCATCCTGACACTGTGCTCATCGACTCACCTGCTGGAAGAAAACCAGAATTACCGCAGGTGGAGGAACTGACCCTAACCTGGCGACGCCTCAATCGTTGGTTGAGAAACAGAGGCTTTGCCTGGAAAAGGGGTCCTTCTGTTCTCTCCCTCAATGGGCATCGCATGTCTGTGTCACGTCCACGCCCACAACACGAGCAACAACACCTGACTCCGCACTAGCTCATGAGTAATCACTCACCCTATAAAGACCCTCTTCAGCTCCCGTACCGTTGCGGAATCTCGTTTGGGACAACCGCCCTTCCTCGTGTTACTGCACTCTTGCTCTGTCCACGATCTCCAGTTTTTTTTGACTCCTTGCTTCGTTCTCCGACCACTTCCATGGATCCTCGTTCCTGTGCTGTTCGCCGATCGACCGACCCTTCGCCTGTCCCTGGCTTTGAGACCTTGCCTCTTCCCTCAACGTCTAATGAGCAACGCTGCACTCGGGTTCGGCCGTCTCGGCTCCCTGTGTTCCGCGTGACAGTCTGAGGGACTGACCCTTATTTGTTACTGCATCCCTTTGTCCAGCTGAAACCGCTCCGGTGCAAAAATATGTTACATTTACATTCAATCATTTCGCTGACACTGTCCTAGAAGTGACCTACTCTGTTAAGCAACTTAGACTGATTTGACTGATTTACCCCTGTATACAGCTGTCAATTTTCACAAAAGCAATGCAGGGTAGGCACCTTGCTCAAAGGTACTATAGCAGGAGGTGGGACTGGAACCCGGGTCTTTTGAATCCAACGGCGGCTCTAACCGCTATGCTACCTGCTGCCGGCACTTCACTCTCAGTGAGCCCCACCGTAAAGGGTTTTAACACGTAAAAAGTAAAGTAAGCGGGTTTTAATAGAGAGAAGCTTCTCTCGGTCATGAAACGTAGTTCCGCCTAAACGCCAGGGCCGGGTGATGTCCTGTTCATCCATGACTCGAGTCTCTCAGTGCACAAGAAACTGTGGACAGACACGTAGGGAAAGAGACGGCGGGAGAAAGAGGAGAGACTCCTTTAAAAATCTAAGTAAAAAAAAGACCTCTGAAAAGAAAAATCCTTTGTGCCCCCCAGCTCCTGGCCTCCCTCACCTCCCCTATATTTAAAGTCCCGAACGGAGCGAGCAGGAACGGACCCTGCGAAGCCAGTTTCTGGAAGCGGGTCGCGCCGGAGCTGATTAGATGGGTTTCGGCGACGGCGGAGCGGTAATAGGCTCCTCTCCCCGCCGCCCGCTAACCCGCTGCTCCCCCAGCAGCCACTGCGACTGGAATTAATCAGACCTACTGGGAGCTTCCACCGTCCCCGCTCCGCGGGCGAGCCACTCCGGAGTCATTTACCAGCGAATCCCACTGTCGCCTTGCTGTCATTTAGGCCTTTTCATTACGTGCGTTTCCCTCTCTCTGCTGCTCAGGAAAAAAAAAAAAAAAGGAAAGGGGGGAAAAAAATGAAATGGGTGACAGATTAGCCTAATGCTGGGTACTTTTTATAGACTGCTATTATTATTACCCCCCTTTGTACCATACACAGAGAGGGAGCAGAGTGGAGTAATGCAAAAATGTTAAAAAAAAAAAAAAAATAGGAGGGGAAGCAATGAAAATAGAGAAATATAGAGAGGGCTTGGTCGTGGGCGGGGGGGCGTGAAGGACACCGGCTTTCCAGGTGATGGTTTCCGTGGTAATTAGGATGCTGCCTCACTAACAAACCCGCCACCACCAACGGAGGCACTGCCGCTGTCCTGAATGTGACACTAGGTGGGCACATTTGTTCATCAGCCTAAGGGAGCGTCGATAGCACAAACAACTAGAACTCAAGTACCTAACCAACTGTAGAGGAAAGCCGGTTAAAGTGACCCAGTCCGCAGCGCAAGGCCCTTCAAAGGCCATATTGCTCTCTTAACACGAGGCCTTTCTGCTCCGAATTACACAGGTGCGGGACTAGAGCGCCCTCCTCACCTGGAATCTCCAGCTCGGCCGGCGAGAGCGCGCGTCCTCACAAAGACCGTGAATGGAAATGCCGGAGGGAGATGGAGAGGATAAGAAGCAGGAATGCGGTACAATACTTCAGCTTCCGCTCCGGGTCCTCCCGGTGCCGAGGGATCCGGGAAAAGGACGCGAGTCGCCTTTATCAGCAGAGGAGCGAGCGTCCCGTGTCTCGATCGCCCACGTCTGGGGCACTCCGGGAGCACCGAAGTGAAAGCAGCACGTTGACACCTGCAGGGGAGAAGACGACAGTCTTTTTATTGCCACCGACGTATATTTATACGGATTCCTCTAAAAGATCTCCAGCAGAAGACACGCTGGCGCACTCTACAGTGTACCTTCTTCGAGACGGCAAGCCGCGCCTGGTACTTCCCAATGTTCATTTTAAATGTACGTGCTTCAAATAAAACTTGCACTATAACTCCAACTTATTGAAATTGAGTGCTGTTACATCACCGGGAAAAAGTGATGTGAATTGGAGGTACTTACACACATCAATGATTAATACTCCCTGTGTCATCCGTGTTCATGTCAAGTCACTTGAAATGATGGGTAATTAGCAGACGGAGCGGGACAGGACCGCTATTGTACGTGTTTCTTCCAGCAGCCTTTTCCGGTGGATGACTGCGCTGCTGGGTCTCCCCAAAGAAAAGTGTGAAGCGCGTGAAGGAGTCATAAACACATTCTCACATGAGCTCTGCAGATGTTAACGCGTGGTGTGAACATTATAAATGATCGCCACGTCACGTGACCAGCTCTTGTGAGCAGCTGAGATTTGCTGGTGAAAATAATCCATGTTACGGGGTCCATTGCAATGCGGGTCGAGCTACACAGCGAAGAGTGTGTGTGTGTGTGTGTGTGTGTGTGTGTGTGTGTGTGTGTGTGTGTGTGTGTGTGTGTTCCTACTGGGGGGTGACTGCTATAAGACCCAGAAACTGCTGAAATAAATAGGCCTCACCGTTAATTTCCTCCGTGCCGTTCCCGATGCACTCTGATGCCTGTGTGTATATATGTGCCCATGTGTGTCTGTGTGTGTTGATGTTAAAAATGTGACACCGGGCGGCAGACGCAGACAAGAAGCAGGAGCCGCAGCTGCCGCACCCGTGCCTTGCACGCGCCACACGGAGGTCCCACCAATTAAGAGCAGGGCATTTTGCCAGGCGGAGGCAGCCTGACATGTTGTCATGTAAATACAGACAAGAGCCCCTGCTGCAGGAAAGCATGCGACTGCGCACAAAATGCGCCTTTAATTGGCAGAATGTTCTTTCCCGAAATGTTTCCCAGACTTCATCCGTCGGGGTATGGTCTCACACCGCAAAGAACAACGCCGCTCACTCCTTCTTTGCCCTTGCAAGAGGAAGAGCCAAAACTCACAGCGTACGGTCGGTTTTCATCCCGCCACGAGACCCTCCGGCGACTCCACAAACGCACATACACTTGGACACGTGTGCGGCCGCTCATTCGGGCCTCGAGAGGAGTCCGGCTGTTATACCACTAAGCGTGATACTTAACCTGATTTGTTTCCGTACAGCAGCCAGCCGTATAAACTGATGCGCATAAAACTGTAAGCTATGTGAATATCTTTGGAAAAGCGAATATCTGCAGAGCTTCTGGAGCACAATGAAGCAAATCAAGACACACGGACACAAACGGGGAAACACGAGCGAAGGCGATTCGGTGGAAGTGGTGCCGCGGGGAGTACGAATCCGCACCGCTCTACACGTGACCTTCGCCGCAACCCCTGGCCGACAACAACAGGTCCGTCCACCAAGCGAGACAAACCCATGTGCTAAATGCTTACACTCTTCCCCAGCGCAATGTGCACGTGTCACACGTGAACGGGACCACGGATGAAGCCCTTGCTACGAAGGCAGGGCAAAAGCGTCAAAAGGTACGGACGTTGAGAGGCTTTTGGAGGAGCTGCGTCTCCACGTGATCACTCTTTTCTACTCAGGACAAACAGACTATCGGAAACGTTAGCAGCCACATTCAAGAAATATGAAGGATGGTTATTTCATGGTCAATACTAACTCAATGGTCAATGTGTGCCGAGGTACGGGGGAAAAATAATAAAAAAACATATCTCTATTTTGTTTCTCACTCTAATTACATATGGACCCGCTGCCACCCACTGTGTTCAATACCTTCTCTACTTTTATATCAATATTTGATTTGGAGTCCCCTCAGAGAGCAGGAGCACGAGAATGAAAGTGCTTTCTGCACACAAGCCTTGAGCACACAAACACTGGTGCTCTCAGGCTCCGGAGATCAGACCAGAATCTTGCAGCAAGGCGCGGCTTTGTTTCCTCCGGTCTGGGATGCGACAGCGGAGATATCGCCGGACAGATATCGGCCCTTAAGTGCTGAAACTGGAAAAGTGGATCTCGGATCCTGCGGCGCTGCTAGGGGTCTATTACACTGCACAGGTACAGCCGGGCCGCTGGGCCACTGCGCATGGGACAGGACGTGTTTGTTTGGACTCGGTCCGGATTTGAAACCCATCAGGAAATGGGCCTGCTCTGGCAGGGATCAAAAGGCTTGGGGGGGGTTTACTGAAATATGGATGATGTTTATTGTGGCTCCGACTGACTGAAAACGACCAGCAGTAAGTATGTGTTTAGTTTTGAGAAAAAAAAAAAAAAAACAGAACACATAGCCCTCCAACAGGCTCGCCGTCAACGGAAGGAGGATGTAAGAGCGGTGCATTCTCAGCACTTGTTTAATACGGACAGTCGTGTGAGCAGCGTCCAAATGCTACCTTAAAGTGAACTTTAAACATCAACCAATTCTCCTTTCAACCCTGAGATGTTCTTTAAAGGGTTTAATCATCTCATGTAAAGAAATGACCAGAACTTAACCTAAATATTCACTTTGTGCTTTGCTACAGGTCTGGGAAGTAGGAAAATCCTCAAATTAGAATCAAGAGTTCAATATTTCTTTGTTTTGGTCTTTATCACATTAGCAATAACAGCCAGGTCTTCGCACCTTGCCGCCCCAGCTCTGAACACTGGGAAGGCACTGGGGCGGAGGGTATTGCTTCGACTTACACTGTGTGTGTGTGTTAGTCAGAATGACGCTGGCAAGGGGAGATGCAGACGCAGGATATCAGAGAAAGAAGAACACACTCCACAGTATGACCAGGGGCTCTCTGCCATTCTCTATCAATGCAAAACAGACTACTTCCCTAGGCAACAAGGAAATTTCACTTTTATAAACTCTGTTTTTTTCTAAAGGATACATTTATTTTGAAAGCGCACGGGAGAAGCGGGGAGGGGGACGAGATGAAAAGCATCTTTAGCATGCCGGAAACATCTGGTTTCATATTTGGAGACCGAAAAGGAAATTGCAGAAAGACAAGACTCTTATGCTTTGATTTATTTTATTATTTGAGCAATGTCTGCTGCCAGTCATGCGGTCCAAATCTGCGGTCATAAATCGGAGTGAAGACGGCAGGACGGAGGATGTTTAGGGGGCTCCGGTAACGGCCCGAGTCTGATTGATAACGTCACCGATATCGCCTACGACTGCTGTCCACCACGTCCTAAATTACTCAGCGCTGAAGGGCTGTTGTTAATTGGATGAATTAATGCACTCGGAGAGAGGAGAAGAAGAATGATGAAGAGCACGCGAGTCCTCCATCCCGGCAGCATGCCCCGGCACAGTCACCCTTTTCCCACTGAGGCCTGTTTAAATAGCTCCGTAAATCTGGCCGGACGGGAGTCGGCTGTGCGGAGGGTCAGTAAACAAGAGTTATGGGGTTGTAGCGAGGCCAGCGGCTCCTCCTTCCCCCTCTCTCTCGATTGTGTAAACTCTGTGAACTGGCAGCTCAGCAGAGACGTAAATGTGGCAAGGTGCTCCCTATTACTCACAAAGCCCCCTGGCAAACAGATACTGCCCTGCAAGCAGAGCGCCTGTCAGACAGCAGGTAAAACAGCGGTTGAGGGACTGGACATGAAATCAAAAGGTTGCTAAAGGAGGGAAAGTACAGTTGCGGTTAACGCAAACTTCCGGAAACAATGTAACGTAAGCAGTTTGCTTCTGTCAAAAGTGACACTGTATAACTGCTGACAATTCATTCTACAGTGCGGCGCCATACTTTCAAAAAGAGTAAACACAAGGCCCTACCATGAAGTGTTGGTGGTTCATACTGACAGGCAGGATCCTGACAGTGAGCGGATGAAGAGAAAGGCTAATAGTCAGGCACAGCCATTTTTTTCCCCCCATTTTCCTCAATTGCTTGTCGCCCTGAATTCTGGACAATGGGAGGACTCCAGAACACCTGGAGGAAACCCACGCAAACACGGGAAGAACATGCCAACTCCAAATTGAATGAGGCATATTCAAATCGAAACCAAATTCACAGCTGAGGTATCACGGAGCACCAGCAGGACAGAGTTGTGTTATATGGGACAGAAGGTACTGAATACAAAGGGTAACAACATAATTTTTTGTGCCACCACCTCATAGTTGAAGGGCCCATGTTCAAATTCAACCTCCTGCTGCAGCAACCCCAAGCAAAGTGCTTGCCTTTAACTGCTCCGGTAAAAATTACCCAGCAATGGAAACAGATAAATCATTGTAAGTATGGTAATATTAAAAGTCACTGTGGAGGTGAATGTCAGCTAAATAATAAATGTAAATATAAATAGATGAGATTCAGAGGTGGAAAATGGAAAAAAGAGGGTGAATTTGGAACGATCCTCAAAAAAACCCATAACTGAATTTTTTAAGAAGTGCAAGGGATCAAGGACTGAACCTTGAGGTACGCCATTTGAGAGGATGCAAAGGGCAGAGAAATTTTCGTCTTGCCGGGTTCACCCTGAGCTGTGCGGACAGGAGCATCAGATAACCAGTTGCGCCGGATGCTGTAGATGAAGATGGAGGAAAGAGATTTTTTTCTAGTGCGGAGTCGAGTTCCTTCATGACTATGTGTATCTTCTGTCTCTGTGGAGAATCTTGCCCTGGAGTCAGGCTGGTCTGGATCCAGGGGACTGGTCTTCAAAAACACAAAGAGGTACTCATAGACCAGACAAAAAGAATCTCATCTAAGACAGAACTGATTTAGTCTGACTGCATCATACTGAAGTAGAATTCTGAATAAGGAGAAAATACGCAACAAGGTTTTTGCGTTCAGGATGTGGAGAGTTATACAACCGAAATATTATGCACAAAAGACAGAGCAAATTAAAAATGATTCAGTCAGTAAGCATCAATATTTAGTGAATACATATTCCACTTTAACGCTAAGTGTAAAAGAATCTTAGAACTTCCTTTAGACTCATTCAGAAATATGACTTCTTAAATCTGAAAATTACTTTGCCCTTGAAATAAATACTTAAAGACTGGACATTTCAAGAGGGGAAAAAAGAGAAACAAAGACCATTATTGGAAAAGTTATTGTTTTAGGTCATGAATACTCCTTTGTTGTGTTGTTCAGTTCAGAAGATTGAGAGAGGTAATTACAGCCGGTCCTTTAATTAAAACATTGACTTAAGTTTTGAGCATTGATTTCTGCCATCATTTAAAAGAAAAATACACCCTGTTTGTTAGAGCAGCAGCACTATCCATAAATATACATATAGCAGGGTACTAAACTCAAGGTAAAAAAAAAAAAAAATTCCAGAAGCTTCACAAAATATCCAGTAGTCATAAACTTCTAACCAGCATTAAGCGAAACATAAAAAATAATAATAATCAACACTTAAAAAGGGAAACAGAACATTGCATGTAAAATTATACTGAGGCGAGAACAGTAGCCCCAGAGTACTGACAACATACAGTATGTCTAATATCAAGATTCAAAGCTCTTGAGATGATCACAAGAGGGAGGTTTTGGTGATGTGAACATGGGAAGGAGTGAATTTAATTTATTTAACTAATGAAATTTCTCTCCCCATTGCCTTCTTCAAAGACTGAAGACCCTGAACTCAAACTCCATAAAATCTTGCGCATTATTTATTTGCTTGGCAGTCATATTTATCCAAAAAGAATTAAGTCTTTATTATTAAAAGTTTTATACGCACACACACACACACACACACGTATATACAGACGTAGATTACAAATATTTTTCCAGTAAACATAATTCATGAAATCTGCCTCTCCTCTATGCTGCACTCTGTCCAAGCTGTTCCCATCGTGCGTTTTTTCTTCCTGCCGTAGTACTGAGACTCTTCTGATCATGGCCCACAACTGGCTATGGAAACTGACAGCTGCGTAGTGTATAACCAGGAGAGAAAATGCCTGTGCACCACCACACCCCCCACCACCCTCCATTGGAAAAAGAGCAAAGAGGAGTCCCTGGGACTTCACCCACACCTTCTGGCACGGAGCGATTTAGCCATCGTGTACACTGGAAAGGTGCAGCTAGGTCATCGTATGTAAGTCATCATGGGAGGAGTCATTATATGAGGACCTGACTCTAAAATGAAATCTGGGTGTATGTGTGTGTGGATACTTTTGGGAGGAGATGGGTAAAATGCAAAGAAGACATATCAGGTATAGAGCTCTTCGTCCTCCGAAAGACACTGCTCAAGAAACTGTGACAGTCAGAGAAATAAAGGGGTTGTCCAAAGTGGAAGTGTAGTGGTTAGAGCTGCTGCCGTTGGACCCAAAGATCAGAGGGTTGAGTCTTGCCTCCAGCTGTAATACCTTTGAGCAAGGTATTTACCCTAAATAGATCCAGTAAAAATTACCCAGCTGTATAAATGGGTAAATAATTATGAGTAGATTAATTGTGGGTGTAAGTTGCTTTGGAGAAAAGTGTCAGCTAAATGAAGTAATGTAAGTGTGCAGCAAGGGTGAGTTCTAGAACATTTCAGCAGCAGCATGACATGGCTTGGCCAAGCGGAAGTGCGACAAGTTGGGAAGATGAATTCCCACCTCGGTGCACTTCTGCCCGGTCAAGGATCTGCAGGCCATGGACACTTTCTGGAAAGGCCACACAGGTCTAGGGTATGAGAAGACTTCCAGCTCAGCCTGTTTACCTCATACAGCATCCAGAAGGACACAAAGATCCACTGTCCTGCCCACATTATTTACCATCTTACTGCCTTGGCTTCCAACCTGCCGAGTGACCTGGACCACACTTATCGCAACAAACACAGTAATCTAGTAAGGTATCAACTGCAGCGATTTCGAGCAGTAAGTAACTTGTACAAATTTATATACATATAAAAATTTTTTTTTTTTTTTAGTCGAATTACATTCTTCCTCCTGCCCTAGTAGCAGAGGACGGATAAGCCGAGGCAGAGCCGGACGGAGAATTGAGCCAAAGTGTAGCAGGACAGGCCCTGTCCTTGGAGAGGCAGCTTCTGTTTACCGTCATTTGTCATCCGCTGCTAACAGAGATCAACAGCCGTCGGCACCCAGATCAATATGCTCTTAACCCGGGCCTCGTCCACAGGGGCTTTCTCGCAGCCTGCCCCCCTGCCCCCCTGCCCCCCCGCCTCCCGCTCGCCATGCCGCCTCTCCCGCTTCTCCCTTTCTCAGCCACAATTCTGACTCCGGTGCGACTGGCATTTTTCATTCTCCGGACAGTGGTGACAAAGAGGGGGATGATGTTTGCCGACGTGTGGAATGATGGATACGAGAAGGTGAGGAGCCAGGAGGAGCCGTGCGCCAGCTGCCTAATCGCTCACCTGACGTTGCAGATTCTCCTGCAACCTCAACCTCTCCCCGCTGCTTAACGCAAACACAGGGAGACACCTTTTGGGTTCCCTGCTGAAGTGTGTGCGCGCGCGCGTGTGCGTGTGCTGGCTGGCGTGTAGTGCCAGATGGAAGCGGGACAAACGCAGGGAGAGGGGACAAGCCCAAGGACAGGAGACAACCTAGTGGAGATGAGGCGAGTCCTGGAAGAAGAGACAGATCCAGAGAGTAGGAGTGGGCCAGAAGGTAATGTAGCGATTAAGAACATGGACTGCAACCTGTCCAGTTCACACACTGCTCCTCGCTCCTGCTGTGATGCACATAACCGTGGTACTTACCTCCGAATAGCTCCAGTAAAAGACCAGGCTGTGTAAATGGATCAAAGACAGTCAGTAGCTTTGGAGAAATTGTCAGTTAAGCAATAACAACAGTGATAACAATAACAACAACAACAATACTACTACTACTACTACTAATAATAATAATAATAATAATAATAATAATAATAATAATAATAATAACCACCCTAGGAAGACTGGCAAACCCTGGGAGAAGGAACCTTTCTGAGAAAGGGTAAGCAACCAAAGGAGAAATGTCAAGCCCAGGGGATGTGATTGAGAGCCAAAGGACAGAAGACACTTCCCACTGGATAAATTTCACATAAAGACTATAACCTAAATAATGCATATAAGCAATATGACCTATTTAAGCGATATAACCTATACAACTGATATAACCTATTTGACCTATTCAATATACATAACTGATGTAACCTATTTGGCTGACTAAACATATACAACCTACATACTCTATTTGACCTATATAGCCAATATAACCTATTTAACATACTTAACCTATATAACAAATTTTACATATGTAACCTAGTCAGACAGACATCTGCTGAAACCACTTGTCCCAAGTGGGGTTGCAGCGTCCCAGAGCCTAACCCGGTAACACAGGGCACGAGGCTGGAGAAGGAGGGGACACACCCAGGATGGGACGCCAGTCCATCGCAAAGCACCCAAAGCGGGACTCGAACCCCAGACCCACCGGAGAGCAGGACCCGGCAAAGCCTACTGCACCATCGCGCCCCCCTGCTACAACCTATGTAACCTACAACAAACATGACGTCCTTCTCCCTCTGCTAGATGACGCCGTGTTTTGGGTGCAAACATTTTGAATCGTTCTTCACCAAACGCACATAGAGATGCAAAACGAAACTAGGGTTTCTCCCCCCGTCTTTTCCTCGCTTTCCTCCTTCTTCTGCCCAGTGAAACAAAAGGCTCTTTTTCCCACCACCGTGAAGAATAAATGGTGTCGTACAAAAGCTTGTACAAGTATAGGGGTGACAAAGCTTGTTTGTACCTCAAATGGTTGTGAGACAGAAACAGTGTAGGAGGGGGACGAGGATTCGGTTACATCCACACACACACACACACACACACACACACACACACACAAAGCGGCTTTCTCTCGCAACACAAACGGGCCCTGATCCTGGTGTACGTTTCCCTCACGGTCCACATCCTGACACGCTGTTTAAAGGATTATGTCACAAACGGCTTGATGAATTGTGCACGAGAGCTCGCGTGTTTGTGGACGCGTGCAACTGTGGTGGACCCTCGGAGCACCGGCACACGTTAGTCAGACGTTGCAGTGACATCCGGGTGCATTTTTTTTTTTTTTTTTTTTTTTGGGAGGGATTTGTTTGCTCTTGTTTGCATTCAAACCATGCAAACTGTGTCAGCGGCAAAGGGAGGGGGAAAAAAGTTATCAGCTGTCAAAGACAAGATATCGGAAATAATCTGAAAGAGAGGCAGGATGATGCAACAGGAATTTGGGTTTGTGTTTCCGAGCGACGGCGGAGTCTGCGGGAAGGGAAATCGAGGACAGCAGACAGGCTGGGGTGCAATCCACCTCACACCGGCAGCTTCAGAGCTCCTCGCTGCTCCCTTTCTGTCTCCTCACCTCCCTGGAGTCCTGAACTCTCGTTTGAAGGAGAAATGCGATTTCTCCCCTGCCAGAAAAAAAAAAAAAAAAATCAACCACATGCTTTCCCTTGGAATTCTGGGATGCTAAGCAGAGGAAAAGCATACCCAGGTAACTGTCAGCCCGGGTGAGCGCTCAGGGGGCTCGGTCCCGGTGGATCGGCACCGCTGACAAGGACCAATACTAGACAGAGTCGTTTCTTAACTCTAAACAAATGACTCTCTGCAGGTTTTATTTAAAAAAAAAAAAAAGCTGTTTTTGGACACTAAGACAAACGCGCCTATTTCGTAACCGCATTGGCATCAGGGAAACTGGTCCTGCTCACAGAAGATGCTTCCTTCCTTCTTTAAGATCTCAGGAAACGAGTTCCGGAATCAGTCCATAGCTGGGTTTCTTGGTGCCATCTGCCGCGTGCCGGTTGCTGGGCTGGGGGGGGGGGGGGGAACCGCAGGGCGACGGAGCCGTGCTTTGGGGCAGGTTGCCTTCGCTCTCCACCCACAACGCAAGCCGGCGGCCCAGCGAGCACAGAAGGCGATCGAGCAAAAAGAAGCGGCGGGGAGGGTAGGGAAATGGTTAACGCGCGGCTTACGCGGAATGACCTACCGCACTGTCGGCGCTAGGGGATGTCATTGTCGGCACCCCCCCCCCCCCCACTGATCTGGGTTCTGGATCTCAGCCTACTGGGCAGTAATGAAGGGACGTTATGCAGAGACATAAACCAAGAGTCCTGCCGTCAATCTGCTTAAAGAATGGGACTAACACGGTGGGGGTGGGGTGGGGAGGGGGTGGCTGGCAGGGAATGAAGATGAGATGAGACCCAAACTCCTTAACGTTGCAACATTTATTTCCTTAACAAAAATTTTACTTTGAACAGCTTAGAGGTTCAAATTCCACCTCCGGCTGTAGTGCCCTTGAACAAGGTACTTACCCTCAATTGCTCCAGTAAAAAAAAAAGACCCACCTGTATAAATGAGTAAATCATTGTAAGTTGCTTTGGAGAAAAGCATCAGCTAAAAGAAAAACATACAAGGATAATTTGTTCTAATTATACTTTATTAATTCATACCTGTACAGGGGTGCGGTGCAGTGGCGGGCTTGGCCGGGTCCTGCTCTCTGGCGGGTCTGGGGTTCGAGTCCCGCTTGGGGTGCCTTGTGATGGACTGGCATCCCATCCTGGGTGTGTCCCCAACCCCTCCAGCCTCACGCTCTGTGTTGCCGGGTTAGGCTCCGGTTTCCCGCGACCCCGAGTGGGACAAGCGGTTTCGGATGATGTGTGTGTGTATAATTCATACCTGAGGTTTTTCTCCCAGGTACAGCACCAGTTGCACCATCAATCTGGCAGGAACCAGTTGAGGTTTATAAACTGTACATGGATTTAAAGACGTGATACGAGGCAACTCATCCAATAGGCCAGTCCTCACCTGCGCGGAGCCGACATGTGCGGCGCCCCCTATGGCTGGAAGGCCGTCATAACACAGGAATCAAATCCGGTGTCCCAGTGAAGAGGTTATTGATTAAAAACACAGGGAAACAGCAGAGCAAGTAAATCTTACAATCATAACACCAAACTTAACGGTGAGGGAATAATGAAGGCACAAATCCATTTGCTTTACTGTAGGAGACAACATGTTATTATAATAATGTTAAAATATACACGCGGTGGCTGAAAGTGCTTGCTCTGAGCGGGGTCGCGGCGAGCCAGAGTCTATCCCAGCAACGCAGGGCGCAGGGCTGGGGGGGGCACACCCAGGACGGGATGCCAGTCTGTCGCAAGGCACCCCAAGCAGGACTCGAACCCTAGACCTGCCAAAGCGGAGGACCTGGCCAAACCCGCTGCGCCACCATGCCCCTCCCCATTAAAATACAGTATAATAAAACTCAAATATACATAATGGTTTTCCTCTAATTCTCCAGTTTCGCACAATCCAAACACAGGTGTTTCAGGTGAATTGGCGACTCTAGTGTGTGTTGCAACACACACACTCACACACACTCACATACTACAGTCACCAATTCACCTGAGTAGGCAGTGTGGTGCAGTGTACCTAGTACTGTAAATCACCTTGGACAAAGGTATAATTTAAACACTATATAACAGTCACTCTTCTTCATTTTGGAGAATAGCCTTTGCTAAATGAATTGATGTAAATTTAAATTATGCACACACACACAACCTCAAAAATAGGGATTACATTGTAAATACATAGTGCCAAATATTAAACGAGCCCTAATCAGTAAAATCCCGACTGAAGGTTTCCATCGGCGTGCAGTAAACTCTCCAAAGTGATGCGAAACATTCTGCCTGCATGCTTTTTAATTAATATGCAGAAGCAAACATTTCTCTTGACGGTACAAGTGCCTTCTTCACCGTGCGACTGCTCTCACAGTGTCGTTTCCACGCCGGTCGATGGTTTGAAACCGCACCGTGATCATGCTCAGTGGAGGGCGGGGGGGGAGGGAGGAGGCGGCAAGCGGGGGGAGGGGGGGGGGTGCAGGTTAGTGGAGGAGAGAGGGTGAGGAGGCGTTCGGTCCTCAATGGGGGACAGATAGTCAGGAAGCAGGGACATGTTGGAGGACCGTGCACTCTCTCTCTCTCTCTCTCTCTCTCTCTCTCTCTCATTTTCTTTCTTCCCTCCCCCGTCCTCATCTCAGCTCCCATTCGCTCTCCAAGCCTCAGGGATGGTGCACATGGTAACTGTTACAATGGCAACAGCATGGCATCAACACACCGAGTACCACGTTTGTCCACTGTAGAAAGGATAAGCGCGCGATCTGCTTTGTCGCCGTTAACCCGCAGCCGTTCTCGGCGAGTGGCGCCCTGTGAAGTCCCATTAGAGCGGTGTGTCAAGATAGCCACCCCGCCAACTGTGAGGCTGGTGAGGTTGAAATGGAAGTTCAGTAGGGCGTCTTTTCGGATAGCGGTAATGTTTGCGTCATCCGCGAGTTTGCTCATACGCATTTACCGGTGTTCAGGCCAGTGTTTACCTTGCTGTCGTCCCACACCCACCGATCACGCTTCACGTTATGTGGCTCTGACACGCCCCGCTCCCGATGCCCCCTGTCCCCGACCGTGCCGAAGAGTTTGCTGCACTGGCACATCCATGTTTGAGTGGATTACATGGGAAGGGGCGGGCGGTGGGGGAGGGGGCTATCTTGACACGCCACTCTAATGGGATTTCTCAGGGCGCCACTCGCCGAGAACGCGTGCGGGTCGACGGCGACAAAGGAGATCGCGGGCTTATCCTCGCCGCGCTGCGTCCCAGTCGCTCTCGTCATGGTAACGGGGGTCTGGACCGCTTACAACATGCTCAAACGACGGGAACATGGGAAGCAGGAAGCGGCATCAGAATGCTGGCTCGCGTCCGTCGGGATTGGGGTCCGGCTCAGGCGAGGTCGGGGAGGGGATCCGACCCTCAAGGTTTCGGTTTCCGGTGGCCCGGAAACGCTGGTGTACACCGGCCGAGCGGTGGGGCAGGGAGAGCTTTGCCACAAGCTGCAGATGGTTGTCGTCAGTCCCACTAAGCGAAGGAGTAAGGAGTCTCCTTTCGGGAGCTCATGTCTATGAGACAGGAAGGACCCGCTACCCTCAGATGCCCCTCGGTAGCTCAGGTCGGTTATGCGGTGATGCCCGTCCCGTCCCGTTCCGGCCCACCTCTGTGCTCCACGCCCGCCTGGCTCCTGCAGGTGAAGACAAAGATCCTGCGGGACGGCGGTTCCCTCGTCTTCGTTTTTGGCCAGCAGCTCCGGAGCGCTGACAGCGGGAGGCATCGTTGGAAATGGGAAACGCAGTTCTGCGGTTCGCCCCTGTCGAGCGAGCGAGCGGCTTTCCATCCGCCGCCCGCCCATCCACCGCTTCCCCCTTTTCCAGATGTTCCTCCTCAGGCCTGCAGTAACAACATAATCAGACTTGTCCTCCAGGCGAGTGGCGGACGGCGAGCGGCTGGTGTGTCGGATTAGCGCGGGGACTTCTGACGGGTTCGACGCCCCGCGCTCGTTCGTACGCCTATCTGCGCCGCGTCTCTCCGTGCCACAAGCAATTAGCCGAGCACACGTGACCCTTTCGGCATCACGCACCGATACCGGGAAACAGGAAAGCCAAATACACTCCTCACAAGTGCGAAGGATTGTCTTTTTCTTCTTCTCATTTTCTCTCTTACTTAAATATTTACTTGTTAATGTTTTTGTATTTATCTGCAAACCCTCATCTACACATATTTGCTCACGAAGCACCGCGCAGCACGACGACACCGGGGACAAGGCCGAACAACCTTTGGGACACGAGTTTTAATCACTCTGCCCCCTGGTGCCTCATCCGCTTCTCATTAGACCGAACCATGGCGGATCGGCAACACGAGCCCATGGGTCCCATACGTGGCAGCCGCGCGCCAGCCGCACGCCAAGGCCGCCGAAAGCACCGACTGCAGCCTCCTCGCTGTCAGCGTGGGGATGGTCCCAGGCGGCTCCGGATTCCGACATGCCTGGCTGTAATGAGCTTTACCAGGTCCGACTGGAGGAGGGAGATACCCGAAACGTGTCCTCGTTTGTTAAAGACCAATGGAAGGGTGTGAAGGCTGTGTGTCTAGGGTGCTAATCCCCATCGCCGCCAGGGATCAGGATTTTAAAGATGCAGCGCGTCACCATCCTTCTTCGCTCGGAGCTCAGGCTTTGATCCCCGCGGGGGGGGGTGGGGGTTGGGGAGGGAGGTTTTATCGTGCACGTGGGGGTGGGTGGGGAGAGACTGTCGCTCGCAGGCTTCGCGCTTTGCAGGTAAGCTGTGCATCTCCTGATAGGCCATGCCGCAGAAGCGGATCTCCAGGGTAGGAAAATCGTGGGGGGGAGGTCATTGATGTCTGAACCCCCCCACCATCCCCCACCATTCACTTTGGTGATGGACACATCCCGCTGCCTGTGGCAGGCACATGGCAAGTGGTACGGGCCTCCGGTAACGGCATGGTCGAGTCCCACGCGCTCCGTTCCGCCGAGCGCAGGAAGGAGAGCCGCCGCCACCTGACATCACCTGCAGCCATTATCACTTTCACTTAGACTGCAGCCTCGGCACTTTCCCGTGTACTCGCTTCCACGCTTCGCAGTTGCTTTGCAGGTGCTCTATCCAGAGGGACTAACATACATTACAGTTTCACACCTTATACAGTTATAAGTGGCTTATTTTACCGCATTAAGCAAATCGGAGTAAATGCCCCACTCAGGGGTACGGAATTCGAACAGCCACTTGTACGGAACCCAGAGGAAAGACAGACTCTCTAAGCGCCATGCCATCTGCTGGCTGATGTGTTCGGTGCAGGTGGGCAGTTACGTAAGGATGAGCGGAGAGGAAGCCCGGCGCACTGGAGAGGACTGCAAGGAGAACCGCCGCACGCTGTGGGCGAACAGTTTGCGAGGAGAAGGGAGGTTGGAGAGGGGTGCAGCGGGGTACGGTAGCCACCTGTTATTTACTGCGGTAAAGCAGAGACCGGAGGGACTGCCGCATGGTTACACTGTCTTCTCCATGAGTGACCACAGTGTACCGCCAGTCGCCCTCCACAGCTTACAGAAGGTCGCTGTGGAGCTTACGTTGCACGTGCTTCAGTTTTACCTCAAGTGACCTCCTTCCTGTAGTAATCAGGCAGCATTTAATATACATATATGTATACATATGATATACTTATACACACGTACGTATATAAATATACACATATACATATATTTACATATTGTATACATATACACATGCATAAATATATACTAATACATATAGAAATATAAATCTATATATGTATGTACATATGTGTATATATATTTACACACACACACACACACACACACACACACACACACACACACACACATTACACTTAAACTATTATTATGTATATATAAAGGGGATGGCATGGTGGCACAGTGGTGTGGTGGTACAGTGGGTTGGACCAGGTCCTGCTCTCTAGTGGGTCTTGGGTTCAAGTCCCACTTGGGATGCCTTGTGATGGACGGGTGTCCCATCCTGGGGGTGTCCCCTCCCCCTCTATCTCCACGCCCTGTGTTGCTGGGTTAGGCTCCGGCTTGCTGCAACCCCCACTTGGAACAAGTGATTTCAGCCACTGTGTGCATCTATATATACAGATACATATTTTAAACAGACATATAAAACACAAATATGTATTTTTAGTCCATCGCAGGACCAGGCCAACATTTAAAAGAGTTTTTAGGCCAAGAAGACTTTGAAGTTCTTTAGATTAACCGTGTAAACACGGCTTTGCTCTAAATAATGCAATGCTTCAAAGAAGAAACCTATCCATCAGAGGAAATGCGTTACACAACATGTATAAAGCAGTTCTTTAATGTCCAGGCACGTTAATTTATAGAAGATTGTTCGCAAGCGTGTTGCCGAACGCTTGTTAAAGCATCGCGCAGGAAAAGGGTGCTCTATCACTAAAGGGGTGGGAATTGTGAGCAAAAAGGGCTGGGGGTTCGAATCCCAGGAGGAGAAACCCTCGAGCGCCATCTTCAACTCGGATGGATCGAAGAAAAAAATAATAAAAAAACAAAATCTTGCTGCACAAATAGGAAAACGGGACATTTCAAGCTACGCAAAGTGTTCCAAACGGAGCCCGTGGTCCAGAGCCTCTTCTAACAAACTGAAAAATAAATCGCAAAAAATTCCCAGGCACAGCTGCGTCCCAAACTGCACGCTTGCAACCCGTTCGGAGGAAACCCACGTGTGCGAGATCCTCGGAGATGATCCGAAAAGAGCGACCGAACTTCGTGCGGGAACAATATTCGGTTTGTCTCCCCGACCGCTAATTGCACGATCGCAGGTGAGAAACGACGGCGAGGAAAGGAAAACAAACAGGAGGCGCGCAAACAGGGCCGACCCGCCTCCCCTCCGCTTCGCCTTCACAAACGGGCCTGCTATGCGCCGCTTTAAAAACATATAGTCGAAATACAAATTTTAAAAAAAGGCACAGGAAAAATAAGCAAGGAAATTCTTGCTGCGGGCCAGCCTTCACAAGACAAGCAGCCCCCTGTCCTGGAACCCGGCTCCGGCCAAAAGAAACACGCGAGTTCCACCAGGAAATGGCCAAGCAGAAATAGCAATGAATCTGTAAGCAGGGGATAAAAAAACATCTCCACGTCGTCCTCTGCGTCTCGGATTATTATAGAGGCCTTTTGTAGTTAAGGACCTTCCCCAAATGGATTTTGCAGCACGCGAGAGAAATAACAATTGCAGTCGCATGCGAAGGTGACAGGCTCCTTTAGCCTGCTGCCCCCGTTTGTTTGAGCTGCTCCCCTGTACGCGTGCCGCTTCGGCCGGAAGAAGCCGGCAGCCGGCGGAAGAACGAAGAGGTCGATTCGATACGGCTCGGAAATTATTTTTATGCGAGAATCGGAGCGCGACTGCCGCATACTTGTACGGAACAAAAATTGAGTGTGAAAGGGACATGTACTCATTTAACTGACACTTTTTCCTCCAAAATGACTCGCAATGTTCTGCTACTTACAATAACTTACCCATTTATGCAGCTGGGTGATTTTACTGGAGGGATTTAGGGAAAGTACCTTGTGCATGGGCCAAAGAGCTGGGATTCAAACCGGCAGCCTTCAGGTTTAAAGGTACCAGCTCTCACCCTTATGCTACCAGCAGTGCCCCGCATGCATCAAATGTAAAGTGGATTAAATCCAGCATCAAAGGTGAAAAGATGGACGCAGCGCACAAAATTACGGATATAAAAAAATGCACACGTATGTAATTATACACGCTTGTCCATCTTTTCCACTTCGATGCCGGACTTGGTCCTCCGCATCCGACAACCGCCTTTCTCTCTGTTATCCTGCCCCTTCCGGAAGGACGGCCCATCGCCCCCGACGTCACGCCGAAGAGTTTGGCCGAGCCGCCGCCCCCCGCCCCCCTCGTCCGCCTCGGCCTCCGCATGGGGCCCGCGCGTTTCTCGCAACGCCGCCTGGAATCCAGGCGCGTGTTTGCGCAGCCGGCCGCAGAGGGGAAAGCCAAAGACCCGAGCGACCGCTGAGTAAACGGAGGGGTGGGTGGCGCCGCCCGTGGGCCCTCGCCAGCAGAACGGCAAGCCAGGTAGAGCGGCCCGTTTGTTTGCGCGGTCGCTCTCGGCCAGATGCTCGGCCAGTGGCCAAAGCCCTTGGGACGACGCTGCGAGTTCAGGTGTTCTGGAATCCACCGCTGGCCGCCGTGTCCACGAGAAAAGGGTTCCGGCCAGGGTCACTCGCCTCCCTCTGATACCGGCTGCGCAGGGAGTGTGGCCCTGGTAATTCCCTTTTACAGCACGCTGCATTTCTTACACACAAAAACACATTGGCATATATCAAACGCTTTTCTCCTAAGACACTTCCAATGAACTCAGCCCACACACCTTATTCACCGCGGTGACTTACACTGCTAGATACACTACTTACACTGGGTCGCTCATCCATACATCAGTGGAACACACTCTCTCTCTCTGTCACTCACACACTATGGGTGAACATGAACAGCATGTCTTTGGACTGTGGGAGGAAACCAGAGCACCCAGAGGAAACCCAAGCAGACAGGGGGAGAACATGCAAACTCCACACGGAATGAGCAGATCGAACCCATGTCCTCTCACGCCACCCAGGCGCTGTAAGACAGCAGCGCTACTCGCTGTGCCGCTGTGTATCTTTCACTTCTCCGTCCCTCAATCCCCGTACAAATATAGATACATGTAATATACATAATCCAGTATCATCTCGTGCAAGGAAAAACTGTGAATTTTCCCATGAGGGACACATCCACAGCGTTTAGTAACCAAGAGCTTTTCCTTGACTGGTGTCACATTTGTAAATATCCCACAAAAACTCGGCGGCGTTTAAAAAGTCATCTTCCGACAAAACCGAACGAAATCCACCAGGACGCAACCGAGATTTCGCAGCACAGCTACGGAAATATTCAAGCAGCGATTTACGCGGTTGCCCTGACCTCGCAATTAAATCGCGCGAAGTCAGTGTTAAGGAGATCCATTCCGGGAGCGAAAGAAGGAAGGAACGTTGCAGGGAACTGTGGGAACTTATCGCATTTGCATTTATTTATTCGGCGGATGCTTTTCCGAGCAGGACGCTGATTGGGCCGAGCGGCCCGTAGCGCGTAAGAGTGCGCGCGCGTGTGCAAGCGTGTGTGTATACATATGCACGCGTGTGGAGTGGCTCCAGGATCCTCTCGGCAGTTACGAGGAGTGAAATCGGAGAGCGACGGCGGAATTAGTTAGCGGAATTATCTGGATAACTCCTGCAACAGTGAAAGGTACGAGCGCGCAGTGTGGGGATTAGATAATGCCATTATCGGTGTGATTGTAGCTTTAGAAAGGAGAATTAGAGCGGGTAATGCCACGGACTCGGCTCGAGGAAATTGCCGGAAAATTATGGCATTATCCCAAGAGATCAGATCCAGATATTGGGAAATTTGAACTAAAGCTTTCAATTCAAAAGTGTCTTGTTTGTATGTCCAGTAGCTCTTGGACTACGGACGTCGATTTTCTTCCGCCGACTGTCAAAGCGTGCGTGAGGCGCTGTTCCGGAGCTTTCCGCTCCTTTCCGTTATTTCATTTTGTAAACGGATTGCGCGTTAATGGACGCTTTCCGCGAACGTTGACCGAAAACGGAAACGCAGAAGCAACCGAACTGAAAAAAAAAGCCCGAGCTCCACTTCAGCCGTGTGAACTAAACTGTCACCTAGAAAAACGCACAGATTTACGTCTAATTCAACTGACAGAATCTGTTAACCGGCACCTAAAGTGGTAAAAGCACAGAATTTGCGTTTCAAGTTACACGATGACCTCCCTGTCCATTCGGGGAGAAAAAATTAATCGAAAAAGTTCATAATCAACCGTATGAATCAATTACTGTTTAAAGACAGACAAACTGGAAAGCGGCTAAGGACACCGAAAGGGACTCCATGAGGTCTCGGTCGGCCCGCGTGTCCTCGGCTGACCTCGCTCACGACTTCTTCGCTACACGCCGAGAACATACAAACGATTATATGCCGAACACGTGTTGATCTTTGCGTGAACGGCTCTGATCCAGAGAGGGGAAAATCCAGGTAAAAATAGGTGTAACCATGCGACGTATGTTAAAGGCATTATGTTATCGCGACACGTCGGCATGAAGAAGAAAGCTGAGACACGTCCCGCTCCCTCCCACCCTCTCCCAAGCATGTTTGGCAATTCATCCGGAGCAATCCCAGAGGAAGACGATGCTCTGAACTGATTTAGCGAAAGGAGATTATCGAGGAAGAAAAGCGCTCTGTACGTTTAGTGAGCCTTTTGTTTGCTTTCTGTCGACTTCTACCTCTGCAGAGGGATGGAGTCCCACTCCGGGGGAAGGGGGACGCGGGACTTCATTACAGGACGTCCGGCCGAAGGGTCTCGTCGGTGGGGGAGGGGGCGGATCTTCTTACCATCCTGTTGTGCTTGCCTTAATAGCGCAACCCCTGGCACAGGTACAAGCGCTTTATCTCGGTCCGAGATGTCAGGGGCTTCCTGCTTGAGGGGAGTCCGGGCTGGTGGGTAACAGGATCGGTGGAGGCGAAGCCCGGCACCTCCTGACCTGGAGGCGTAGGAGGAGCCAGCAGTCTGCGTCATGTTAATAGGGAGTCCATTCTGATGCGGAAAAGGCGACTCCCATGTGAATTCCCGCACGGACTGCAGCCCGACCTGCAGAAATAGCCAGAAAATCACATCGAGTGAAAAGTGTGGTCAAGTCAACACCGACTCGGTTATTCATCTTTTCACTCTGGAACAAAACGCAAGATAAACATTAAAAGCAATGCAAAAGGTGCATATTAATTGCATGCAATAAGGAATGACAAATTTATAAGGACATATTTGAAGCCGACTGTTGATATTGCTACAAATAAGGATTCATTCATTCATTCATCCGTAACTAGTTTTTTGGTAAAGGACCACAGCATTCCAGAGTCTATCCCAGAAGCATATTTTGCAAGGGGGGTACATCATAAACTGGACTCTAGTTCAACACAGTTACACGAAACACACAACTACTCACACTCATAGTGCAATTTTTACCTGGGGATTAATTACATTTTCATTCATTCATTTATTCATTCATTCACACACACATTTTCTGAACCGCTTGCCCCATACGGGGTCACGGGGAGTCGGAGCCAACCCGGCAACACAGGGCGTAAGGCCGGAGGGGGAGGGGACACACCCAGGACGGGACGCCAGTCCGTCACAAGGCACCCCAAGCGGGACTCGAACCCCAAACCCACCGAAGAGCAGGACCCAGTCCAACCCACTGCGCCACCGCACCCTCCCTCATTCATTCATTCATTCATTCATTCATTCAAATGCACACATAACAGGTAATTTAGGTTCCCTTGCTGATCCGAAACAGATCTATTGGGACTGTGGGAATAAAGCGTGGAACCCAGAAGAAACCCACACAAACACGGGGAGAACGAACAAACACACCAACTTCACACAGTCCAAAGAGATACCAGCTCCGCTCCGGGTCCGAACCCGCAGCCGAGGCGCCGTGACACGCTTATTCTTCCGTACGATGGATAGGTTGTGGGGCGCAGAGATGCTCTCCTTTCACGTTGTCACTCAATAAAGTGACACACAAGCCCAACGGCTCAAGGTCCCCAACCCAGAAGGACCGAAAGTTTATTTACTAGGATCAGAACGCTGCAACAACTTCCCACAGCGACTCCTCCACCCTCGCACACGCTGGCGCAAAAAAACACAAACACAAAACACGCACTCGCACGCTGACCCTCACTCCACAGCTCTCCTGCCTCCTGCCCAGGAATTTTCTGGAAGCGCAACAAACAAGCAGCGCTCTATAGCGGGAGGGCTGGGGGCCCAGCAGTCCAGGACCCTGTTACCTGTGCGACCGGCGCCGGCAGGACGTACTAACAGCGCCGGGCTGCTTTGCCAGCTATTTATGGCGGCAGTCTGGTGTTATGCAAATGAAGAAAGCACAGTCCAAGTGTGATTTCCCGTTTCTAGAAATAAGTGCTTTGACGGGCCTTTTGTCTCCTTTCATTCTTCTTTTCTCAGCGAGTCTCAATGATGATGACGATGATGCCAGTGCGGGATTTGTATGAATTGCGCTACATAACACATTTGCTTCATGCACAGACAGAATTAATCAGGCAATAACAAGATCCCCAGAAACCAGCTACGCCAAGCGGCGGGCTTAAGCGCACAAAACTGTGGAAAAAAGTTAAATAATTAAAAGAACGGACCACGGCTGCTGATTGATGGGTCGGATATTTCAAAACAGGCCTGAAAATATATTACAGCGGTTGCATCACATACCTGAACAATAATGGGCTCGTTTTAAATTTCACATGTCCTGCTGCAGTAGAAGCGAGCTTGAAATTCATTAGGAACCTCTGCATTTTCATCATTTATAATAAGCGTACTGTTTCGTTTCCTTGCAGGGCAGCGACGGAGGCATGCAGGACCGCAGCCGTCGCGTTAGAGCGATCGAGCTGCGCTTACTGTACTTACACGCCCATCATCAATTTAAATTATGTGAATCGTGCTGCTTGCATCGCGGTGTAACTTCGGCGCCGAGTCGAGGAATTTGTCAACCACAGGCAAGCAAACTTCCACAAAGGAGATGTAAATAGATTAGAAAAACAAGAGCGAGTTCCCGCTTTCTGAGTTATTTGAACATGTGTGCGAAGCTGCATCCAGGAACCTGGGTGACGGTGCACCTTTTGATGGCTTTGCGTACTTCTAGCCGTCGGCTCCCCTCCAGAGAATATGCAAAACCTTAGGGGCAGGAGCACCGAAACGTAGGAGCGTAGGAGCGCGAGAGTTGAGGAAAGTGAGCGCACGGAGACACAGTACCGTAGCGAAGCGAAGGAATGTAGGAGTATCGGATCCTAGGAGTGCAACAGTGTAGGAGCGATGGACCAGAGCAGCACGGGAGTGTAGGAGTGCAGGAGCGGATGAGGGCAGGAGTGCAGGACTCTAGAAATGCATGGGCATCGGAGGGTAGGAGAGCACTAGGACACAAATGTCAAGGTGGGGGAGGCAAGGACCGCAGAGACATGGGAGGGTTGGAGATCAGGACCATGGAAACTTATGCCCATCGATGCGGAGTATTGCCGTGGGGTTGGAGTACAAGGGTGCAGGAGGAAGAGCGTAGGAGTGGAGGAAGGTACGGTACGAAGACGGAAGTATAGGACTAAGTGAGGAACGTAGAGTGGGAGCGCAGGAGTGTACAGATTAAGCGTGTGGGTGTGTAGAAACACACAGCAGGAGTGTAGGAGGACAAGGATGGGATCTAGAACCCCGAACACCGAGGGCCACGCAGTGGCACCAGCACCCTGGAGACAGAACAGAGGAACTGTGGGAACTGCAGGACTGTCGAGGGAAGCTGGGAGGGCCGTTGGCGCCCCAGGGTGGGAGGGGATATGCGGCGTCACAGCAGTCCTTGGATGACACTGGACTCGCAAGCCGTGATAGTCCCCTGGGGAGACGGGCACCGTGTGCGCTGGTGTCCTGTTGCATGGGAGACCCGCTTCCCCGCTGGGTCATGCAGTCATGCATCCGAGCGGTACATCGGCAAAGCCTGCGCGAAACAGGAGACGGGTCAACGAGGGGTTAAAGTGTGGTCAGTGGGCTTTGCGTTCACAGATGGTCATGGCGTTCTCTTGGGGTGGTTCTCTCTTCTCGCCTCTTCCTTTGTTTCCTACGCAGAGTCAGGGGCAAGAGGGCGACGGGGCTCCAGTTGGGGGAGCTCCAGTCGCCGGCCTTTGCGGTATTGAATGTGCGGCGCTGATATCTGGCCCCCTGGTTCGGATGACAAGTCAGAGACTTCTCTTTTTGTCCTTAACTGGCACGACACAACATTATACCCCTTAAGGGAAGGAAGCAAAGATCATCAGAAGAGACAAGGTACCGCCTTTCTCATGGAGCACGGCGCAAAAGAAGTTCCGAGAGGGGAAAACGGCTGAACGGGAGCAGCGAGGGGTAACGTGCAAGGGGGCGATTACGTTTGGCCTCCGGTTTATCCCGTCTGTATTAAAAACCACTGACATTCGCTACAGAGAAAGTGGCAGCGCAAGTCTCCTTGTTATTTGCTCTTTGGAGAGTCTATTTGATCCTCTTAGTTGGTTGAGGCCTTGATTGAAACATCGCTCTGGAAAGCCTTCACAGTCAAGGGAATTACATCCCAACCCCCCCCCCCCCCCCCCCCAGCACCACCACACCCCCATTCCCAATCTCATACTGTTCAGAGGAAAGTGATAATTCTCTCACATCTAAGCTCCGGGCCAGTATATGCAGGAAGAATGGAAGTTCTTTGAGGAAAGCTTCTAAAGAACGATAACAGTTCTATTATTAGTGCTATTTAGTTGCTTAATAGCTGCTTTTATCCAAAGCAACTTAGATAAATTACAAATTGGTACTTTTTGCCCGGTTATAAAACGGAATATTTATCAATTTTCAAAAATGACCGTGCTCCAGCGCACGAGTGTGTCCGTCCGCGGGTCTCGAACCCGTCTCTGTATGGTCACCGCCGCCGTAATTCCAAGGATTTAGAAAATGCAAATCATCCTTAAGAAGAGCAGCGGAAGAATGGTGGTAATCGGCGTTTGCAGAAAAGGTGGCTATCTGAAAGGTGCGTGACATTTACATTTATCGATTCAGCCGACACTTCTCTCCAAAGCGACTTACAATGTTAAGCCACTTACAGTTATTTACCCATCGATAGAGCTGGGTGATTTTACTGGAACAATCTAGGGTAAGTACCTTGCTCAAGGGTACAACAGCTGAGGGTGAGATTTTAACCGGCAACATTTAGGTCTAAAGACAGCAGCTCTCACCGCACAACAACCTGCGTATCAGACCAGAAATTTTTACTCCAGTAACAGTGTAATTAAAGTCAGGTACGGTCTGTGGTCCAACAGATGTGTCAAATGACAACACACATTGTCCGAACCGCTAGTCCCATACGGGGTCACAGGGAGCCAGAGCCTAACCTGGTAACACAGGGCGTAAGGCTGGAGGGGGAGGGGACACACCCAGGACGGGACGCCAGTCCATCACAGGGCACCCCAAGCGGGACTCGAACCCCAGACCTACCAGAGAGCAGGACCTGGTTCAATCCACTGCACCACCGCGTCCCCCTAGATGATATGACAACATGTACATTTTACAATGTACAACAATTTTACAATGTCAACATGTCATTTTAAAACGACTATGTAATCCTTTTCTAAGTCTACACTGGGCGAAAAAAAGCGCTAATAACATCTTTCTCGTCATAGAAACCGCCTTGCAGGTTTGATCGTGGCGAGGATGCCGCCGAAGGGCTGTGGAGATATAAATAAGTAAACCTTTAAATAAATAAGCAAACAAACATGTGCCATTTGTACTTTTGGAAAAATTCTACTCAAAGTCCAACATCCACATCAAACAATACAAGGGAATTGGGGGATTATGGCTGCTTTGAGATGGGAACTGGGCACAGGAGTCTGGCACACCCTCCTCGTAGCCCCCTCCCTCGGTGCCAGGCCTAATGATCGCTAATGCGGCTAAACGTTACGACGCCACGGAACCCGCTGTCCACCAGGGAAGCGCAAATCTCCCATCGCATGTTCCCTTTGTCGGCTTCGCCGACACGACAACGGAGGGCGCTTATCTGCCTTTCCTCCCGCGAGCACCGGGAGCTTCCGCAAGCCCGCCTCCCCTCCATCGCCGCCTGCCTCCGCTTCGGCTCCTCGCGGGAAGGAGAGACAGAAGGGGAAAAATTCCCCCTGTCAACTGCAGGGATTTCGGGGATTGCATGATTTCAGCTGCTTATTGATTTAGCAGAAGAAATCAATTGTAACTTGCCTTTCATTTTTCGTGTAAAATGTTCTTTTGATATCAGGAAAAAACTTTACGTGCGTCTCCTTTCCCTGTAAACTTTGAGCAGTTTACACCTATTCATTTAACTGACACTTCTCCACACACACACACACTTTCTGAACCGCTTCTCCCATACGGGGTCACGGGGAACAGGACCTGGCAACTCAGAGGCCGGGGGGGGGAGGGGACGCACCCAGGACAGGACGCCAGTCTGTTGCAAGGCACCCCAAGTGGGACTCGAACCCAAGACCCGCCGCGCCACCATGCCCGCCCTCACTTCTCTCCAAAGCAACTTAAAATTATTTACATAGCCTGGTAACTTTACTGGAGCAATTTTTGGGGTAAGTACCACCCTCAAGGGTACTACAGCCAGAAGTGGGATTCGAACCCACAACCCGTGCATCTGAAGGCAGCAGCTCTATTCAATAAAGTACCAGCCACCCCCCCAGTCGGCAGTTATGTAGACAGTGTAGTTTTCATAAGTTTACAGTAGATGCTCCTACGTGTCGCAGTGATACTGGAGCACAGAGCTTGCAGAGGAAAGTCTCCAGGTTCGAGATCAGCTACAACCACAGCGTTGTACTCAGGAGCAGAACCAGAACGCTGGTCAACCAGGACATCATAAAACGAAAGAGGAGAACGTCACACAGAGACAGCGCACCTCAATAATTAATGTGACATCAGAAGCATGATTCTGTGATTTTACGACTGTGTGATTATACATGCCGATCTTATAGCTGGAAAAAAAGAAAAGAGCTGTAACAGAAAAGGGCTGTTGGTGAATTTGACTGAAGTGACTGAGCTGAAGATGGATGATATTAAAGCTAATCAATGAGAAGCCAGAGAAAAGTCTGTCTTCATTTCCAAATTAAACTCTTACGGAAGACAGAGCGCAGGTGCTGAAATCCCTTTACAGAATTAATACAGCGCCATTATTAGAGACTAATCATAAAAAAATCTTTGAACAATGGGCAGGGAAAAAGTGTCAAAGGGAGGTTTCATTGTTTTTTTTTTGTTTTTTTTTTTGTTTTTTTTAAAGGTATCGATTTTTGGAAAACACAGCACGAATACAAAGATCCTGGGAGGAGACACTGCAGGGAAGCTGTGGAATGGAAAAGGTGCAGCTCTGCGGTCCCACCCTTTCCTCTCGCCGCCGGGGACCCCCGAACCCGCAACCACGAGCGCGTTTTTGCCACTCGCACGCCATAACATCTTCCCTTTGTTTTTTGGCTGCCTCTCCACAACGGGCGTGGCCCCGAGGCCTCGGCCGTGCCTCTGTTTGCTTAGCCCATGTTTATTTGTTTCTGTTTTAGTCCTGGGATTAATTATCATAACCATATGTTGGGCTAATGCATCTTTCTTGGAGCCAATGGCATGGTATGCTGTGAATTTTCCATTTTAATTATTGTCATTATTACCATTTGTATTTTGCATTTTGAACTCCCCACGTTCATTTTACACGCTGATTTTTTTTTTTTTTAGATTAACCAATAATATTACCATAAAATGAACACTTTGCAAGAGTGATTAATGATAATTCACATATAAAGCTTTGGCATGTTTATGTAAAACATCACGTTCATAATCATTTGCTTGCTTCATGCTTTATTTATTCAGAACAATGAAAATCTTTTTTTTTTCTTCTTTTTTTTTGCTGCAACGCTTTCTCTCCAGGGTATTCATTCAGCTTAGTGTCGACGTGGTGTTATTTATTTAGATCAGTTCAAGTAGTTTCAACTGTTTTATTTCATTTGACTTTTAAGTGTTTGTTTCATGCCCGACACCTTTTTTTTTTCCTTTTAATCACAAACGTGAAGAAACGGACAAAACTCGATCAACGGCCCTTGAAAGGGGTATAAATACGCAAGCTGGCTGAAGCAGCCCCAGCGGTATTAAAAGTACGCTGTGGGGTGTGATCACAAGCAACACGATACAATGAAGTGCCAGAGCATTACGTGTTTGAAAATGAGCGTCAGGATCTGACACGATCCAACCCTGTCTTCACCCTTGCTGGCAAGAGGTCGAAGTGATTTTTGTTTTTTTGTTTTTTTTTGGTGGGGTTGTTGGTAAACGTCAAGCGGATGAGAAAGGCACATTATTTTAGAAACCGACAGTTTGTTTAGGTGCAACGTCAGGTTTTTTTTGGGGTTCATCTCGAGCCTTTGCTGCAGCAGAAATGAGTGCAAAATGAACGTGGTGAAAATTTCAGCTCTCTTTGCGGAATCCGCTCTTTCTGACCTCGGCACGAAACGGGCAGGGGAAGGGGGAAAAAATTAAATAAAATTAAAAATGAATAAATGAAAGGAAAATTCCTAAGTGCTGCAGTGTTTTGAGAACATTAATGATGTCTTGTCAGTACTAAATGCTGGTATCACCAAAGGATCTGCAGTTGTTTTAAACTGATTAGGTCCCAACATCAAGAAGAGTCGATCAGAAGACGACGCCGACTCATGTGGGCTTCACATTCGTTCTCCTCGCTATCCAGCCTGTAGTTAAATGTGTGATTAGACTGGTTTTGCCTGATCTTTATTTCAATATTTTTCTATTATTTACGCTCAACCTCAGTGCCTCTGCGGTCCCCCTGTGGCTGCGGATGAGGACACCCTGCTGTTGTACTCTTCAACGATGAGCGGCAAGGAGAGCGAGAGCGGCCGCGTGGATGCGAGAGCGAGCCCATCCAGCGCCCAGAAAAGCTCTTCTGAAGCAAACAAACCTAAGCAGAACTTTGCGAAGGGAGAAGAAAGGGAATTTGAAAAGCATGTGACCCAGATTACCATGGCTTTGTACTCCGTCTCCGCGCTTCCTGTCCCGGCGTACGGCGTACCGAAACCTCGGTGCTTCGAAAGATGACGCGAATCATTTAAAAACGGGCTTCGGGTTTGGCAAAGCAGCAGTCCTTTAGATCCAGGAAGTACCTCGCGGAACCCACTGTCCCAAGGTTCCGAAAACGAATGCTCAGTTTTTCCAAACGTGACTTTTTAGACATAACTAAGTTCACACACCGTATTACTGCACTAATATCTTTACGTTTATTCGTCTAGATGACGCTTTCCTCCGGAGTGACTTGCAATATTACGCTTGCAATTATGACAAGCTTGCAATTATTCACCCATTTATAGAGCTGGGTAATTTCACTGGAGCAATTGAGGGTAAGTACCTTGCTTAAGGGTACTACAGCTGGAGCTGGGAATGAAACCTGCAACCCTTTGGATCCAAAGGCACCTAAGCACTGCGCTACCAGCAATCCTCATATGTTCTACTATATAGGCAGTGTGTAGTCATGCTCATTCTGCTGGCCTTGGACGCTCTGGAATCCACCCATACGGCCAGAGCAGACCTGCCGTAGCCTTTCCGGAACGACTGGAATTAAGCGACATCCATTCCGCAGTTCAACAACTGCTACTAACTGTAAACGGATTTTGCCTGCTATTAGATGTGGCACTGCGTGGTAAGATACACTGAATTTGTTTAAGCTCAAGGAAGAAGACAGATGCCAGCAGAATTATGTGTGAAGAACACACATCCTAAGAGCTGGACTACTTGTTAGGATTTATATTTGATGAGCAGATTACACCATCCGCATTTAAACGCGGGCCAAAGCAACGTTTTCAAGAGGATATTTCCATATTTGATACTTCGTCCTGTCTCTTCTGCTCATCAAATCGCGAGCGTCCCGACACGTCGGCTTTTAGATCTCAGGTAAGAGAAAGGGCAGAAGAACTGGCGCCAGGTGAGCATGGTTTCCCACCGCAGATTACATTCGGAATGTCGGCACCGACGGGGAAAATACCGTCGCATCATCATGTTCTAAAAATTTGAGAGTTACGTTCATTGCCCAGCAAAGTATGAATAATGATGTTTTCCTCTACTCCTGAGCAAACATCTGGCCCAGAGAGATTTGTGTGACAGAGAAGCCTTCCTACATTAAAGTTTGCCGGAGAAGATACAACACTTTCCAGGCAGGAATCCTAACGAAGAGACCTTTGATGTTTAAATCGGGATATCGTACAACAAGGAGCCATCCTCCGTGGACTGCACCTTCTTACGGCAAGATTAGCAGCAAAGCAAACCCATTACCCGGGCTTATTCCTGCCGGAACCTGTTCCGAGCCGCAATCAGCAGGAGAGCGGTCTGCCGGGAGCTCAGACGGCAGGACTCGCGCACGGCAGCGAAGGCGGGACCCGAGTTGCGTACAATACAGGACAAGACAGATCTCCCAGTTCAGCGCTCTCGAAATCCTTCTGTCTGGAACCGAAATGAAAATACGAAAAATCGACCGATATTAGAGTCGCTGATCCAAAATTGGGACGTTTTGCTCCGCCGATGGTTAATATTTAAACTTTTCAGATGCAATCCCCAAGCATGCACGTTTCGTGGCGCTCGTCACAGGGCAGGTCTCCTCTGCGTCGAACACCCCTGCGAACACGGTCAAGTCCCTTCATGAGGAGAGCAGCGGCGTGGTAAGGGTGGGCGATCCACTGCGCGCTGGAAAATTTAGCTCTTAACACCCGGACCCTAGACAGGAGACAGTCCACCAGTTCAGACACCAGAGCACCTGAGCTGTACGACGTCCATGTTGTCATCTGCTGCAGCACAAGTACGGCAACCTGAAAAGGTAACGGAAGCATCCAGACTGAGAGCCTGTAAGGATGAATTGTGACCCTAACCCCACGATGAAAGACGACACCACAACAGCCCCATTGATACAGAAATATGTACAGAAACCAGAGGTGTATTGCTGCTTCATAAAGACATATGTTAAGTTTTTTTTTTTTTTTTCTCAGAACCGCTTGTCCCATACGGGGTCACGGGGGAACCGGAGCCTACCCGGCAACACAGGGCGTAAGGCCGGAGGGGGAGGGGACACTCCCAGGACGGGATGCCAGTCCGTCGCAAGGCACCCCAAGCGGGACTCGAACCCCAGACCCACCGGAGAGCAGGACTGTGGTCCAACCCACTGTGCCACTGTGCCACCGTGCCCCCCGTATGTTAAGTTGTCACGTGTAAAAGTAATGACCAGTCACTAATAATCTCGATTTAATATGCTTGATGTTGGGAACAGTACGACAGTTAACACGGTTATGTGTCGGGAGTTTCCACACGTTTGTACCGTGAGTGACTGCAGTTGTGTTACAAGTTTATTCGTTGGCAAATTGTGAGCTGACACAGCTGTGCCAACATAAGTGCTCAGCGTGGTGGGATATGCTGGTGCCTCACAGTCCCTGGGCAATACCTGAGGAGATGATATCACATCCAGTCAGTCTGTGAGGAGTTTGTATAGGTTTCCTCCCACAGTCCAAAAAACACATATTTCACTTGGTCTGGTGAATCGCTTTCCACCAGTAACAGTGTGTGTGCTACACAGCCCCAATGTCACAGGCAGCACAGCTGCCTCACAGCACCTGGGTGGTAAGCGAACATGGGTTCAATCACTGCTCAGTCTGTGTGGAGTCTGCATGCTCTGCGTGGGTTTCCTCTGGGTGCTCTGGTTTCCTCCCACAGTCCAAAGACATGCTGTTCAGGTTCCCCCATAGTGTGGGGATGACACAGAGAGTGTGTTTCACTGATGTATGGATGACTGACCCATTGTAAGTAGTGTAAGTCACCTTGGTGAATAAGATGTGTGGGCTCATAACACACACACACACACACACACACACACACACACACACACACACACACACACACACACACACACACACACACACACACTTTCAGAACCGCTTGTCCCATACGGGGTCATGGGGATCCAGAGCCAACCCGGCAACACAGGGCATAAGGCCGGAAGGGGAGGGGACACACCCAGGACAGGACGCCAGTCTGTCGCAAGGCACCCCAACTAGGACTCAAACCCCAGACCCACTGCAGAGGAGAACTGTGGTCCAACCCACTGCGCCACCGCACCCCATGGGCTCATAATACTATATAGAATTCATTTGGCAGTTGCTTTGGAGAAAAGTGTCTGCTAAGTGAATAAATGTAAATGTAGAGACAGGTGGAAGACAGAACGAACTTAACGGAATGCTTCTATAACTCATATGAAATTATATGAGATATTTTATGATATAATACGAACGCACACACACACCACATAGTAATCATTGCATACTACACAGTAGTCAATTTGAAATGTATAGGTAAATTAATGTAAATGTACGATACAAGTTAGCACAGTTAAGGCAAATTAACAGAGCTAAAAGTTACAAGTTAACACTCCATGTAATATAGCAGCAGAGCAGCAATCCAGAGGGACTGGGCTTTAGAGAGCCCTCTAGCAAAGGGATCGGTGCCACTCCAGGCCATTCATGGAAGAAGTGCGTCTGCCTGTGTGTTCCGTGTGTCCCCACAGCACCGGGGTGGCCGGCGATCGCCCACCCCAGAGTCCTTTCAAAGCCCTCAGGTTGTGTTCCTGGTGTATAGCCTTCTGAGGACCCTCTTCACCACCATTAACCAGGGATGGGAAACGCATAGGTTCTCTTTAAAAACGCTACCCCCCCCCCCCACCCCACCCCAATACAGCTCCCCAGCTTTTATCTCCACACCCAGTGGGAGATTATCCTCGCTTGTCCTCATAAACTCAGCTGGAGGAGGGAGGGATGTTCTGTGGCATTTACCAACAGTCATGAGGCATATTTCAGATCGCGCCGGAGGGAACGTAACTGAGCAAGCCTTCACTTGACCTTGAAACCCAGCGAGATGCTCAGGTTGGTTCCACACCTGGTGATATGAGGGCGAAGGGCTGCGCACCCCTCGCACCCTGGCGCTCACTCCGCTCCCACGTGGTGCGAGGAGAAAGATGAGAGGGCCCAGAGGAGGCTCCTTTCACCAAAATTGGGACTTACTCACAGTCCGAACTCTCTGACAGATCTTCACTGTCACCAGTTAGTGAATCACCCCGTTCAACGTTCTGCTGCCGTTTCATTGTTATTTGAAGTTATTTTTACGATTCTTCTGAGCCGTCGGTGAGAGGGAGAGAGAGAAACTCTGCCGATCTCGGCCCACTAGGACAGCCTCGACCTAAGACCGCGTGGTGGACAGAGTAAAGAACTCGGAGGATACCTGAGCTGTCGGGAAGCGGTGCCTGGTCTTGAGAAGTTCCTTGAGCGAGCTCTCCTCCCCGCCAGAGCAACATTCGCTTGTTTGATCGCTGACTGACGGGCGCAGCGGAGCAAGCTGACGGACGAGGAGGCCGGATGCCAAGCCGCAGCGAAAGAGGACGCAGCTAAACAAGAGCAAACGTCGGCAACGGCGCCTGGGGATGTGGGCTCTCTCTCGCATTGCAGTCTACGGGATAAAAAGAAACACAACCTGAGAGACACCTTTACATGAGGCCCTTGACTTGAATAACGAAGACAGCCAGCGTTGGGGTTTTCTCCAGTTATTTTATTATTGCTAAGCAGTTCACCTTTTGACCTCTGATCTGCGAGTGGGCATTTGTCGACAAGCAGACAGACGGGTGTTAAGACAGACAGCTCGACAAGGCAGCCAGAGAGGAGAGCGGATCGCGCAGGTGGCGCGCGGACACCGAGGGTGGCGACGGCGCCGGAGACGACGTCAGGAACGCTCTCTCCGTTCGTGCGGAGAGCCGCTCTAATCCCGTGTCCACAGACAACCCCCCTCAAGACTGCCAAATTACATGCAAATTTCGCCAAATGAATGAGTTTTAAGTACTTGACAACCTGTCATCCTAAGAATATTGAAACGTCCTGACGGCTAGATAAACAATCAACAATAATCCCTCTATGGAAATTTGATATTTCCCGCACAATTATGTGGAAAATAAATAAATAAGTGGACACAAAGGCGGCTGGCATTTGTTCAGTTGCGAACAGATACGGATGCAAATGAAAAATTGTTTAGGATGTAATTGATTCAGCCGCTGCCTGCGCCTCTGCCGTTTTTGTTTGTTTCCCTCCCCCTCCCTTTATCTCCACACCTCCAACGTAAAGGAGGCAAATGAGCGAGGGAAGAGAATGAACGAAAGGAGAAGAATGGGGCGCTCTTCCGCCCGCCTCAGTGTCATCCCGCGCGAGGACACCGGTGTCGGGGCAGCGGGGGAAACGAGACGTATTCATTACCGGCGACAGCGGACTGAAGGCACACTCTCGTGGAACCACCCGCTTGCACACATCTCCCAGGAAACCAGTCCTCAACGTTCTGGCTTATGTCCAAGATGAGGTAAGCGCAAGCTCCATGGCAGGAACGACAGGGTACGGCATTCTGGGACAACCACCCAGTAAGGGATTCTAGAAAGAGTTTCTTTCTCCTGACATCCCGTTGGGTGACCAGGGTTGAGCCCGAAGGGTCTCACCTCCACTGCCAACCAGAACACATGGAGGACAATGTTCACGTTGATCTTTACCTTAGATGCAAAGACCGTTACCCTTCATCGCTTTTCCGCAATCATCCTCTCCAGCCACCATCTCTCTAGGCTACATGTAACCTGCAAATTCATTTCTGGTCCTGCTTCTACTTGACACCATGCAGAGCAGAGATACAGTACAGGCTGTTCGTGCAGAAACTGGTGGGAACCACACAGCTGTGGATGCTGCCCGTTAAGACAACATGATGTATCTATCTACACTGTACAACTGCAATATTTTCACAGCTCATCTCAAAGATTAACAGCGATTCTCAGTTCTTTGACCTAACCCTTTCAGATGTCCGCGGCGGAGGAGGACGCATTAATAAATTATAACATACCACGTGATAATCTATTAGAAGGAGTCATTTAAAATGAAGAAAGGGAATTCTGTTCATGTGTATAATTACAATAAATGTGTCAGAATATTTCAATAATTCAGCTAATTCATTAGATCATCAAACTCCAAATGATGAAGATCAGGATGTCCATTTGGGCTGTAAATGAAGCACTCAGAAACGGCCCGATTCAGTCACATGAAAACACACAGTACCCCCCCCCCCCCCCCCTTCACAAAAATAGCCGAGGTGCCTTCAAACACGCCTGTGACATTTAGAACTCATTCAGTTCATACTGAAGGGGGAAACAGGGTTATTGCAATCAGAATGGAGAAGCGTAAGAGCACAGCGTAACGGAGAGCAGTGACACTGAGGTGTGCCGCTCTCACACACTTTCAGGGGAATTGCTCACACCGGCGAGTTGGGCCATTCTGTGTTGAATGTTGCATTCAGCTGGTTAGCCTGTATTTACAACGGGGAGGTGTTTGACTCTGTGTGTGTGTGTGTCTGAGAGGGAGAGAGGGAGTGAGGCACGGCGACATTTAGCTTTGTTTTTGTACAGAAAATCTCCAGGACTGTTCAGCGGACGCAGCACACAAGTCCGGTTATCAATCACTGCGGCCGCTCTATTAATTTTATCAAGGCCCCTGACGCCCGCTGACATTAAGTGACACATCGCTGGCCGCCGCCGGCCCCGAACTGGCAGTGGCAGGGTTGCTTTTTCAAATGCAAATTACGCTCTAACCTTAAACGGAGCACAGAATTATCTGTGCGACTTCAACTCGAGGACCCTCTCATCCGCCCCTTCAGGCCAACTCCCCCCGGTGCTGTGTTGGTGGGGATTGGAGCATGCCCGCCTTCACCAGTGCTGACACAAGCAGTCGGCAAGATGAAGGGGGCCACGACGAAGTGACGGCCACGAAGACACTTCAAGGACGTGTCCTTGCTCGGGGGGAGAGGGGTGTTTGTATGCGTGTGCGAGTGTGTGTCACGGGGGATGGGGAGGCTCTTCCCTCTTCTGGTCACTAGTGGATCGCGGATGGCCTAATTACTGCTGCCTCATGCTGAGGACGGCCGGGAGACCCGTAGGAGGCTGGCTGGAGGTCCCCGACAAACAGACAAACATCCCCCGCTTGGAGCAGAAGCGCAGGCTTTCATCTTCCAACACGTCCCCCAGCTACGTGCCGCATGTGTCTTTCCGCTAATTCTCTGGATTTAGAACGCCAAGGCCCGGATTTCACGCATGCAAGGGTATCTGATAGAAGGCTCAAAGCAGGCCGTTTTAACTGGGGTGACCCTCGCGAGGGAGCGGTGGGGTGACGGCAGGCAAGAAACGGAGCGACGCGAACCGCTACAGAATTCGGCGCTGCCTGTCGGAGCGCGTCGCGCCACTTATCGTTCCCGCACGCTCGGTCACGCACGCAAGTTATTTAAATTGCTTGAACTTGGTCAAACTTTGATTGTTAAACAGCTAATAATTACAAAGCACATCGTAATTCTGTTCAGGAGCTTCAGGATTGTTGCATCTCACCCCAAAAGGCACAATACAGCCCTGCTATCCTCCAGCTACAGTGCGCCAATGGGCTTCGCGGTCCGACCGAATCTTCGCCCGAAAAACTCACACTTCAAAAATCACCTGTCACGTGTCACTCTGTCATGCCCCCGGGAACGAGCGAAGCACCTGCGGTTAATTGATCCACTGGGATATAAGGAGTTCTGAGTCCAGACCATGACGCAGATTCTCGCAAACCTCTTTGTAGTTTTGCAGTATTAGCGTCTTTGGCGCTCTTGTTCCCGTGTTCCTGGTTTCTGACTCTTGCCCATCCTCCCTGACTACCCTAACCTTCGGATTGCCTGCATTGTGACATCCATGCCTTGCAAGACCTTCGCCTGTCCCTGACTTCGTTTACATCCAGTCCTACGAACCTCGCTGAAAGACTAAAACCAACCTGCAATTGTGTCCACTACCTACCTGTCACTAGCCTGCTTGGGTCAAACATGACACACTCACACCTATTTCTTCACACTAAATATGTCGGAAGATCAAAAATGATGTTTATTCACTAAGTTGACGCTTTTCTGCAAAGCAATTTACAATTTTACCCATTTATAAGATTAAACAAATGAAGAACACAAAGGAAAAGAGGGGCAAAGAACGGAAGTGAAAGAAGGGCCGAGGCTCAGGTGTTCCCTACCAATCTGCTGGAAAACTCAAATTCCCAAGATGCATAGCGTCAACAGAGCCACCGCTGATGAGGCTCAGCACTGGGCTCTCGGTAGCAGTCTAAGTGTGTGCGCATGGGTGGCTGGGGGGGTTTGCACACGTGTGTTTGTGTATGAGTTTACAAGCATACGTATCTTTGCATTTCCGCGGATGTGTTTTTTTCTTGCGTGTGCGTGGGTGTGTGTTTTTGTGGTGATGTGGGTGAGGCAGAGAAAAAAGCAACAGGGTGAGGAACACACACACACACACACGCTAGGACCAGGCATCAGCAAGAGGCTGTCGGCTGGCACACACTCAAGTGCTGCTTCCAAGTATGAACAATGCAAGATTAAAGAGCGCATGGGGGGGTGGAAAACAAATAGAGGAGAGATGTGTAGAGAGAACACTCCGGAGACAGAAGACTGAGGCCTGGGAGTAGATGGGAAGCACTATAGACTTCTGGAACCGAATGTGAGCCTTGTCACAGGGCAGCAGGTGGCGTAGTAATTTGAGGCCTGTCTTACAGCTGAAAATCCAAGTTCAGATCCCACCTCCTGCTGTAGTACCTTTGATCAAAGTACTTTCCCTCAATGAAGAAAAGCCCCAGCTAAATAAATAAATGTACAAGTGACGGGAAGATGAGACTCAGAGCAGAAGTCAGTCTTGCTGTCAGTCCTTAGGGAGGAACGGCTCATTTCCAATGTTTGGTCTGGAGGGATGTTCACAACATCCCTGTTATTTTAGATCTCTTTAGCAGCACACTGCTATTAGCGTCTTAGCAAAACGTGCATAATAAATTAAACAAAAAAACAGAGACATAAATAAAGCCCATTAACACAACTGGATATTTCAGTTAGGTCCTTCACAGAAGAGCGCCACATCCAGGCCCACCCGGTACTTCTTCCCAATGATCCAATCTCCGTAGCCAGTGTGTGCTTCCTAGTGTTGAGCGGCGCGATTGCCATTCACGAAACCTCCACCTGGTAGCGCAAGGGAGAGGGGCACAGGAGGACAAATTAAATGATCACTTGATCAATTTTATTCACAGCGCTGCATTTATTCTTTCTTGTTTTCCGTATTGACGTGACAGCGCTGCGGCTGCCCGCACACGGATCGTCCGTCTTCAAACCGCCACCAGGGAGAATCCAAAGCTCTTCTGAAGGATGTTGCAAACAATGAAATTTAAGCAGGTAAACATCAACTCTAAACATTTCGGGAGCTTTCCTCTCGCACGCTTTTTTCGATGTTGGCAGATCCGCAAGAGAGGCGGTCATCATATCCTCTCAAGAAATGACTCTGAGGGTCTTCTCTAATTTGCGCGCACAGCAACACTAGTAGTGCCTTGTGGGAAAGCAAATCACAAAGTGCATTAAACATTACGTACACTTCCTGTGTTTCCCTCCCGCCCTCCCTCCCTCTTGCTGTCTAAATCAAGCTCCAGCAAGAATAAAAGAAAGTGAAAACATACTTAGCAAAGATGTCTCCCCCCACCCAACCACCCGCACTCCAGAGAAGAGTCACCGCCATCCTCAACAGATAGGATCAAAAATTGCACGGCTGCAAGACAATCTTTCATCAATTGATACACTTACACACATCCCGCACTCGGGGAAGGGGGTTTGGGGGGCGATGGCAGAACGTGGCTTTCAGGCATCACATGCTCGCCCACTACAGACGTAATGGGTTTTCAAGTGGAGCGACTGCAAGGAGAGTCCCTCCATCGAATAACAGCGCTGCCACCAACAGGTGAGGTCCATACCCATAAGAGCCCCGCCGGTCTGGGGTTACATCCTGTACCAGATTGCTGGTACAGGGTAAACCACACCAACAACTCCACAGCAAGTGGCAGTACAAAGGAAAGGTGCGGTTTGCCTAGGGTGTCGCTACGGTTGGCTATACGTTCTGTGGTCGATGGGCCCCCCTGCTGGGCTGTTGATCCTGGACTGCAGCGAGGGCCCAGGAACACACGGCACCACGCGTGGAAACACGGAGCACCCCGCTGCCAGGAAGCAACCCGGTCTTTCATCTCTCCCTCTCCAACAGGCCCATTGAAGGCGAGTTCGGGGATTCCCTGCTAGGGGCTGGATCCGCTAATCCGCCACCCAAACTCCCCTCACATCCCAGACCTGGAGAAGGAATGAAAGATTTAGGATCCCCATATCTCTAACCCACCCCCACGTTGCGAAGAGCGCGGTATGGAGCTCACGCTTCCGAGAGAAGCGCTAGCCAGGCGCCTTTCCTTCTGATCATTATTTCAAACGAGATCAGAGATGGTTCCATGCTTCTTTTTAGCTTTTCTTTCTTACTCTCTTTCTTTCAGAGCCTAGTGCAGAGACCAGGTCCAAAATGCCGCTCCCGCCATCCACTCCTGAGAAAAACCGTTGCAATTTCAAACCGGTTACCAAAGAAGAAGAATCGGCATTCAGTTGGCTTAGGGTGGTTTTGCATTAAAAAAAAAAAAAAAGGAACTTGGGCAAATCAATTAAACCGACAGTGATCACTGCGACTCTAAAACATTACAAGCAGCACCGAGATTAAAGGAAACATTTTCTTTTTGGGGGAAAATTATGCCTGCTTCCTTATCTAACGTACGTGCTTCATCTTAGCAGACAAGACGTCTTCCTGGTCGCATCCCCATCGATTGCTTTTGATGTCGCTGCCGACACGGGGCTGACAGGGCAACCGGTGTGTGTGAAGCCGGTGGTCTCTCGCCTTCTCTCTCGCTCTGAACGCAGAAGCATCCCGTAGACGTTCTGTTCCTCCCTCATTAAAACTGGAGCTACGCACTACAGAGGACGCGTTTCGCTCGCCAGTCTCCATCGTAATTAGTAAACACAACCTCAAACCAAACACCATGCTGCAGGTACGTTTCACACGATTTTACAACATTGCAAGAAAAATGGTCTGGTGCCATTTTAGAAAGAATAAGGGAAGGTAAGGACACAATTTGTCCTGATGATGTATGAGAAATAAATCAGAAGCATTCTAAAATGGGTTTTGGAGATGATCTCAACAGCACACTTGAAGGACTAGGTACATTTGGCTATGGAATTATCGATGGATGAGTTATTACAAAATGTCACGAGATGGTCATATTTCTTCAGCGTTCTGCCAATAATTGTGTATCAGATGTTGGTTCAGGTGCTTTAGCAATCACGGGGTTATTTGCGTTGTGTGCGCAACTTCACCACTGATGGTAAAAACACAAGTCTCTTCCAATACTTTAGAAGAAGGAAAGGAAGGGGAAAAAAAAGGAAAAGAGAAGGAAGGGAAATATGTTCACCTCCCAGAATTCATCTCAGTCGACAGCGAGGAGCACAGCAAAGGTAACGGGGTAGTGCTGAGCTCAGGTGCAGTCCCACGAAGGGCCCCGTTTGAGCTCGACACATCAACGAGACGTCAATATCGGCACAAGCGCTTCTTGAAAAATCAACCGTCTAGCCAGGTACTGCTTGGTGTCTGACACTTCTCGCTAAGCAGAGACACAGGTCACTTCAGCAGAACGTGGCACAAATACAGGATTACCCTGATACGATGCTGCATGCAAACGAACAGCAGATTTCACCTTCATCCAAATGTCTCACAGCTGCCATGATCTTAGTGAACCTCAAGGTCAATAGCAGGTTTTGGAAACCCATCCTTTCAGTCATCCATTGACCCGCCCTCTGTTACCAGACAACCAAGACTGTTTCCAGCACAACTTCTTCTTCTTATGCCTTCCACCCCCCCGGGGCATAGGCCGCCAACAAGGGTTCTCCAGGCATCTCTAAGAGCTGAGATGTCGTGAAGTTTCCTTGTTGGCGTTTCTGTAGTTGGCAAGGTTTTAACAGCATGGAGTAGCTAACCCCACGCCCAACCCTCCTCCTTTCTCAGCCGGATTTGGGACCGCCCATGGTGGAGTTTCCAACACAACTACCAAATAACAAAAATAATTACCATGTAATTACCATGTAATCACTCTCTGCTCTGAGTGAAATCAAACGCATCAGTAACCTGACATTTACTGTATGTCCGTTATTTTGGAAATGCATCACCACTTAAAAAAATAATTATAAGTTGATTACAAGATGCGAGGAGTAAAAAAGGATTTTGTGCAAAAGATGGAACCTAAATGAACAATAACACTACATGTCAGAAGTTTATACCCTCTAAGCACACACATATTCAGAGCCTGTGTGAGTCAGGGGGATTCATTCCTCCTGCCACGCCGCCTCCTCCAATCACGGCTCCTTCCTCCGCCAGAGACTCCAGTCATCCTGCGACATATGGAGCTGCACAATCCCCAGAAATCGCCAGAGAAAACAGTAATCATTCTCTCATTAAACTTTTTTTTTTTTCAGAAGCAGGCTGAATAGACGTCTTGGCTCCATTAACTTACTCCTCCAGGGCCCCGAAGCCTTAGTCCCCATTGGCCGGTGTGAAGTCTGGGAGACTCCATCCCATGATGCCATCAGTGGAGGAAACAATATCTACAGTGAGTTGCTCTGATTGTCAGAGGACTGTGGAAGACCAACTGAAGACTACCTAATTAGAGGGAAAATGACATGTTAGCTCATCAGACAACTCTCTTATGTAGTAGCTAAAAGAAAATTATAACATCATTGTACTAATTATTTCTTTTAAATGTGTACTGCATGTCTTTCAAGACCTGTCCCATATTTAAACTGAAGTAAGTTATGAATAAATGTTTATTAAAACGCACAACATACTTAAAGATTTTTATTCAAAGAAAATACTTAGAGCTGTAGGAAACAGGATTATTGGGTTTAGAGGTACGTGAGGATGCCGTCAATAGGAAGACCGCTGAAGTCAAGTGCAGAATTTATTGTGTTTCGGTGGCCGTCTTGCAGTACATAGCAACACACGTGCACCTGCGCCGCAATTCGTACCACACTGCAAGAATTTATATTAATTGATATGTAGGTTTGAAACCTGGGGATTTCTTGCTCGAGATCAAACTGTCCAAAAAATACAGTTTTGATTAAAATGAAGAAAAAAAATTAGAAAAAGTGAACCTGGTTAGATATGAATTAATTAATTGATCGTTTCGGTGTCTCTTTGCTCACTTATTCCTTCAATAAATCACAAAAACACTAATTAATTCATTCATTTTTGTAATGAAGGAAACACTAAAAAGGAACACAGCTTCATTCTCACAACTTATTCACAAGTTTTGGTTTTTTTTTTTGGTGTTTAACCGAAGTTAACAGCTAAAATTACACTTTTAACCGCGCTTTTATGCGTACACATCTGTCAAATGAATTCAAAGCACAGTAAACTGAGTCCTTAGAGGGTTGTTTTTATCTCTTTAGTTTATTAATTAATTATCTCATACTAAA